>NC_051157.2:158678250-158727470 GCF_013339745.2 Dermacentor silvarum | reverse complement strand
ATACGCTGTGGATGGAAGAAAAGCGCGTAACACTGAGCCGAAAAGGATGGCGGCTTGATCGACATTATCTTCCCACGCCGTCAATATTCTGGTTAGTTGGAGGTCACGCGACCAAATGCGCGCAGAGGGAGGAGAGCACGCGTCTTCTCATCTAGCCCTGCCGCCGCTGCAAATTACTGTGTGCGGTTGACGCTTACGCGGCCCGCGTGCCGTATTCAATTGTTGGTAATCATTGGGGGTCGCAATGATCTTTTTTTCTGAGTCCTAGTAGAAGCTCTGATGCGCATGACTGCTATTGATACTGATTTCGAGTGAATCCGGCTTGGCCTCACTTCGGTTACTAAGTTATATATATATATATATATATATATATATATATATATATATATATATATATTGTTACAGTGCGTCAAAGGTAGTGGAGCGGCAGCATCAGCAGCAACAACATTAGGAGAGCAGCGAGGAAGAGAAGGACGACGTGTAGTATCGGCACCCACTTGCCCTACGGCTCTCTGCAATAAACGCCTTCTACACACCCCGTAACAGAGTGGTGGAAGGTGCTGGGTATCTAAGCATCCAACGACGGAATCGCTACCCCCTGAACCTCGTCGCAGCCGTCGACTGGCGGGACTTCCACCATCCTCAACAGCAGGCATGTCCCGAGAAACTGAAGCTCCGAGACCGACGGGCTCTTCGCAACTGTACAAGGAGCCACCCAGCTTTGCCGGGACTGGCGGTGAGGATGTGGACGAGTGGTTGAAGCAGTACCGACGGGTGAGCAAACATAACGGCTGGGACTCCACCTCTCAGCTGTCAAATGTTGTGTTCTCGCTCACGAACACTGCTCTCATGTGGTACGACAACCACGAGAACACGCTTACGACCTGGGATACATTTGTCCAAGAACTGAAAAGGTGCTTTGGGGACTCCGCAGCGAGGAAGAAGCGAGCTGAACAGACTCTGTCCCAAAGGGCCCAACTCTCTGGCGAGACATGTACCATGTACATAGAAGAGGTCCTCAAGCTATGTAGACTCGTGGATTCAAGCATGTCTGATGAAGATAAGGTGGGTCATCTTCTCAAGGGCATAGCTGAAGATGTATATCAGTTCTTGATTGCTAAAGAAAACCTGACATCTGTGGCCGACGTCATCCAACATTGTCGCACGTTTGAAGCACTGAAGATGCGTCGCGTGGCACCGAAATTTGGCCGTTTGGCTAATGTGCCGACATTGGCCTGCGTTGACGCGAGCACACCATCCGATCTGTCGTCTACAATACGACAGATAGTTCGGGAAGAGCTCCTCCGGTGCCACGAAATCGGCCGTTATGGTAGCGGCGACTCACGAGGCAACGAACCCGGACTACCAGCTACGTCGTGGCAACCCTCTATTAATGCGGCGAACGTGGACGATTATAGAGCTGTGCTTCCATCTGCACCCACCAACCGGCCACGCTTCAACAACGAGCAGCAGCACCGCACTTCTTATCCGGCGCAGCGGTACCGTACCACTTATTCAGGGTACAGAGAATACGACGATCATGACCGATACCCCATGCTCGGTGGCGGAAATGAAGGCTTTGAGCAGCACCGTGAATTTCGGCCTCCTCGTGTGTGCTATAGTTGCGGGGTCCCTGGCCACATCGCCAGGTTTTGCGACCGCCGCCGACCTTTCCGAGAACCTTCACGAGCGACGTACCAGTCAAATTATCAACCCTTTTCCGCGTCATGGCCTCCACGCCCGCCAACCAATCGTGGAATTCGTCAAGGTAGCTTCCGGAACCCGTCACCAGCCTCCGATCGCAGCTTAACGCCACCGCCTGCTCCACGTACTCGGCGGTCTCCATCGCCGCGGCGTCGCCGGCTATCCCCACCACCGGAAAACTAGGCAGTGCGGCCGATGGGGGTGAGGTCGCTGGATACCGTTCGCTGCCAACCGACATTCCTCCGCCAGTTTTCATGCTGAAAAACAAAGTGCACGTGCTTGTTGACGATATACCTACAATGGCTCTTGTGGATACTGGGGCAACAATTTCCGTGATGAGCTTAAATTTTAAAGCCCTACTGGGACAAAAAGTGATGTTTTCGTGGAACAATATTTCCACGTTTCGTAGTGTTAGTGGTGACACGCTGTGCCCGATTGGTGTTTGTACTGCGGATGTGTGTTTGTGTGGCAAAGTATTTACCACTGAATTCGCCGTTATTCCTCGATCCACGCATGATGTTATTTTAGGCATCGATTTCTTGCAGGAGTGTGGTGCAACCGTTGACTGTCGAAGTGGGGAGCTTTCGGTACAACGCGAGGTTATAACAGGACTCATGGAGAACTCGCCACGTGAAGAAGGTGCCTTTTGTGTTTCGGAGGACATCGTCATTCCCCCACTATGCGCTGTATGCGTTCCGGTCATTTGCTTTGGTGCCAACCCCGCCACATTTGATGCCGCGACGGAGCCGCTTCATTCGGCCTGTGTAAAGAAGAACGTTTTGGTTCCGCATTGTTTAGTATCGGTAGTTGAAGGACACTCTGGATTATGGGCAATGAACTATGCGGCCCAGCCCATACTTCTCCCTTCTGGCATGAAGCTCGCTCTCTTCAAAGAAGAGACACCGGCGTTACTGGCTGTACTCGGAGCTGCAGACGAGTCCCTCGATCCCTGCCCATCGGACTCGAAACTACTTCAGATGGTGAGCAAGTCGCTCAGCACGAGTGAGCGCTACACGTTACTGGATGTTCTATCCAAGCACTCGCAAGTGTTTGACTTTTCGCAGACTGACACGACGTCCCAAATTCCGACATCTCGAGTACGCCATCGTATAAATACCGGATCAGCGCACCCTATACGACAGAAGCCGTACAGAGTATCCCCGACTGAGCGCAAGATAATTGGCGAGCAAGTTCAGGAAATGCTGCACAGAGGGATAATTCAGGAGTCCGCGAGTCCCTGGGCTGCACCTGTCATCCTCGTTAAAAAGAAAGATGGCAGTTGGCGATTCTGTGTTGATTATCGGCGGCTAAACAATGTTACCAAGAAAGATGTCTACCCACTTCCGCGTATAGATGATGCCTTAGACTGCCTTCATTCGGCTTCTTACTTTTCTTCTGTAGACTTGAGATCCGGCTACTGGCAAATCCCGATGCATGCCGAGGATAAGGAAAAAACGGCGTTCGTAACACCCGATGGACTTTTTGAATTCAATGTCATGCCGTTCGGCTTGTGCAACGCACCCGCCACCTTCGAACGATTCATGGATACTATTCTGCGAGGTCTAAAGTGGGAGATATGCATGTGCTACCTCGACGATGTTATTATTTTTGGACGCACATTTCACGAGCACAACACGCGTCTTGGTATTGTACTCAGCTGCATACAGAAGGCTTGTCTTGTGCTCAACTCTAAAAAGTGTCATTTTGGTGAGCGCCAAGCCTTGGTGTTGGGACATCTTGTGGACAAAGACGGCGTCAGGCCTGACCCTGCGAAGACAGAGGCTGTTGAAGCATTTGAACCACCTCAGTCCGTCAAACAACTTCGCAGCTTTTTAGGACTCTGCTCCTATTTTCGGCGGTTCATTCCTCGATTTGCTGACGTCGCTTATCCCTTGACCAGCCTCCTGCACAAGAACGCCGCTTTCGAGTGGACGCCTGATTGTTCTGCTTCCTTTCGACAGCTGAAGTTTCTGCTGACGTCGCGACCAATCCTCCGACACTTCAATCCTTCCGCGCCAACAGAAGTCCACACAGATGCGAGTGGTGTAGGTCTTGGTGCTGTTCTGATTCAGCGCGTGGATGACAAAGAGCACGTCATCGCCTACGCAAGTCGGTCATTAAGCAAACCCGAGCGTAACTACACGGTGACTGAGCAGGAATGTCTTGCTGTCATTTTTGCGGTGCAGCGATTTCGGTCGTACCTGTATGGGCGTCACTTTACGATCGTCACAGACCATCATTCTTTGTGCTGGCTCGTGAATCTTCGCGATCCATCTGGACGCCTTGCACGATGGGCCCTGCGTCTGCAAGAGTACAGCTTCACTGTATCCTACAAGAGCGGCCGACGACATGCTGATGCCGATTGCCTTTCCCGGATGCCTCTTAGTACAACGGAATGCGACGCCGAAAGTTTCGACCACCTCATTGCATCCGTACATCGTGATTTCCCAGATGCCACAACCTTCGCAAGAGAGCAACGTGATGACCCGAGTTTAGAGCCACTTTTCTCTGCAGCGAAAGAGTCGACATCATGTAGTTTTTGTGTTCGGGATGGACTGTTGTATAAGAAGAATTTTTCCGCGATAGGTGCACGGTTTCTTCTGGTGGTGCCAGAAGCCCTCCGCTCTTCTGTTTTGCGCGTCGTGCACGATGATCCAACTTCAGGTCATTTAGGCTCCACGCGGACACTCCATCGAGCCAAAGAAAGGTTTTACTGGCCTCAAATGCGCAAGACCACGGAGACATACGTAGCCACTTGCGCCGAGTGTCAAAGTCACAAGAGACCTACTGCAGCTCCAGCCGGTTTCTTACAGCCTGTGGTGCCACCCAGTTCCCCCTTTGAGCAAGTAGGCATCGATCTCATAGGACCGTTCCCACGTTCTTCCACAGGCAACCGCTGGATCATAGTATGTGCCGACTACCTGACTCGGTTCTGCGAGACGGCAGCACTACCCTCTGCAACTGCAGGCGAGGTTTCCCAGTTTATGCTACATTGCATTATACTTCGGCATGGTCCCCCTCGAGTGATCATTAGCGACCGTGGCCGTCAGTTCACAGCTGATGTTGTTGAAGAACTTCTACGTTTGTGCGCCTCCAACCTGCGACACTCAACGCCTTACCACCCGCAAACTAATGGGCTGACAGAACGCACGAACAGAACACTTGTGAACATGATTTCCATGTACGTAAGCTCGGACCACAAGAACTGGGACGAAGTATTGCCGTTCGTCACATACGCATACAACACCGCGCAACATGAGACCACTGGATACAGTCCGTTTTTCCTGCTCTACGCTCGTCCGCCGAGGTACACTTTGGACACTATCTTCCCTTTTGGCAGTCACGACGACGCTTGTATCGCGGAAACTCTCTGCCGAGCAGAGGAGGCTCGGCGCATCGCTCGATTACGTACTCTAGCTTCGCAAAAGCAGTACAAATCCCGATACGATAGTCGACATCGGCAAGTCACTTACGAACCGGGTGACCTAGTGTGGCTATGGACTCCCGTGCGTAAACGCGGTCTATGTCAAAAACTGCTCGCTGACTATGGTGGACCGTTTATTGTGCTTGAACGTCTCAGCGAGGTGAATTATAGAATTGCGCGCCTCACTTCCAGTGGGAGACGGTCATCCAGGACCGACATCACGCATGTAGCCCGCCTGAAGCCGTTTATTCAACGAAAGCCCCACTGACTACTCGCCCGGAGGGCTTCGTCTGCGAGAGGAGCCATGTTACAGTGCGTCAAAGGTAGTGGAGCGGCAGCATCAGCAGCAACAACATTAGGAGAGCAGCGAGGAAGAGAAGGACGACGTGTAGTATCGGCACCCACTTGCCCTAGGGCTCTCTGCAATAAACGCCTTCTACACACCCCGTAACAATATATATATATATATATGACCTCTGCATGCACGTTGCGATGTTCCATCCCCAATAAATCTTGTAAATTATTATGAGTTTTGTTTTCATGAGTCGCTAGCATTTCCTACAGCAACGAGAAGCAATGCTGAGACACATATCATTCACGTGTATTTCACACAACGTTGATAAAAGACTCTGCCGAAGGGGTCATTGAAGTCTGCAGGTCTTTTTCAGTGTTAAAAAAGTGTGCAACGCATTTTGTAGCGAGTTGAACATACATCAACATATTGATTCTCTAGACATAGACTATCCATATGATTAGAAATAATTAATTATTGGCTAGCTCTTTCTCTTTAAAAATATAATAAACTTTGTCCTGTGTACCCATTGAAATATAATGTGTCTGTGAATGGTGTTCAAACTCGAAATTAAAATAACATGTTGGAGTTAAAATACGGATGAGGGAGCCGCCGTTGGAGCTCCTAATGTGCTTGTTTTCCTATTGCCAGGATTTGCAGAAATAAAGCGAAATATATGAATAAAAGCTGTGCACGTCCGCGTCAACAATAATGCAGTGAGCTTTAGCCACAATAACGTTGTAAGGGAAAATGTAGAGGCAACTCAAAAGAAACCTTAAACGCTTTGGGTAACCGGACTCTGGTACTGACATTTGAGGAGCGGGGGGGGGGGGGCTCTTCGGCATCGCTGGGGGGGGGGGGAGGGCGCTGCCCCCCCCCCCCGGCAAATTGAGGAGGGGGCTCGAGCCCCGGAGCCCCCCCGTAGCGGCGCCTATGGTGCTTCCAATGCAGCGTCACCTCTGAGAGCTGAATTGCTCAGTTTTCCTGGAAAGAGTGGCCAGAGGGCTGCGGCGATGAATAGCGGCGGGGCAGAGGAGACCGGGAAGGACGATCGTGCGGAGAAGGTGAACGGTTGGAGTTGCGGGTTGGTACAGGAGCGTCGCGGATGGGTGCGTTCTTACGAGTGGAAAACTGCAGGAGCCGATTGTCGTCACGGCGAATGTAAAAAAATGAGCGAGAGGAGGAAGTCTGGCGATACCGGCAGACAGACAGACAGACAGACAGACAGACAGACAGACAGACAGACAGACAGACAGACAGACAGACAGACAGACAGACAGACAGACAGACAGACAGACAGACAGACAGACAGACAGACAGACAGACAGACAGACAGACAGACAAGCAACTTTATTAAGCTCCTGAGGAGCCAGCCATTGGAGCGCCAGAGGCCCCTGGCTAGCTGTTGGCTAATCCCCATGTTGGAGCCGGGAGGTCATGCCTCTCTGTTCTCTCACGGGCCCTCTGGACAGCCTTGGACTGGTCTTCCTGTTTAGTGCTCGTGACGGCCTTCTCCCAGTCCTCGCTGCTGTTGAAGTCGTGTAACACAGGGCACTGCCAGAGCATGTGGGCTAAAGTACAGAATTCTTCCCCGCAATCCGGACAATGAGGATCTATCTCTGTGTGTAGTCTACTCAGGAAGCCTCTCGATGGGTACGAATCCGTCTGAAGCATCCTGAGCGTACGGGACTGTGCTCTACTCAATTTAGGATGGGGAGGTACAAAACGTCGCCGCTCCCCTTTGTAATGTGCCGTAATTTTATGAAACGTAAGTAGAGGGTCACTATAGCCAATAGTCTCCGAACTCGCAGAGGTCCACCCCCGTCGTGGCGCGTGAGTTCACGTGCACGGCGGTGAGCAATCTCTTTGGGGTTCAGGTGACCCGACAACACGTCGTCTCGCATGTGGACTGGGAACCAAGTAATGTGGTGGACAGACTCTGTATCTGATTTCTTTTTTACAAGCGCTGCCGCCTCTTTTGCTACGAGGCCTGAGGCGAAGGCCCTGACCGCCACGCGGGAGTCCGTGTAAATAATCGATCGTTTGGGATCAAGCATCGCAATTGCGATGGCAAGCTGCTCAGCCACATCGACCATGTTAGTCCTTACCGAAGCCGCGGAGAGAAGTTCACCCCTTTCGTTAACCGCAGAGACTGTAAATTTATCCGCACAACCATACTGGGCGGCATCTACAAAGGATTCAATGCCTGAAGTGTTCTTTCAAAACGCTTTAGCTCGCGCTACTCGCCTTCCCTTATTGTGCTGTGGATGTACATTTCTAGGAAATGGATCAACGATGTAGGTACCTCTTACCTTAACATCGAGTTGTACAATCTCCCTCAGGCTGAAGCTAGGTCAAAGACCCGCTGCCTCCAGAAGACGTCGGCCGGCCTGAGAGCCCGAAAGTCTGACAACCTGCGCAGACCTTTGTGCCTCAATCAGCTCGAGGGTAGTGTTGCGTACCCCCCGATGCATGAGTTTCTCAGTGCTTGCTGTAATGGGGACGCCCAACACTTTCTTGATGTTTTAGGGGCGAAGCTCCTTATAGCGGCACCCGTTCGTCCCCGTCGTAGTAGGTAGCCACGTCTAGTTTTATGAATTGATCAATAGATGGCGTTGTGTGTCCGTATATGTATGTATACCCGTATATACATATATATGTATACGTATAGTATAACCGGAAGCCGACTTCCGTTTCCGTTTCCACTTCCGGTTCCGCTTCCGTTTCCACTTCCGGTTCCGCTTCCGGTTCTGGAAGCCAGCTTCCGGCTTCCGGAGAACGCTTCCGGCGTTTTATGAAAAAAAATTCCGAAAGTTGTGTCCGTAGCGCGGAACCGAACCAGGGGCCCCTCGCTTCCGAACGCGCGGCGCTAACCACTACGCCACGAAGCGCACATAGACACACGCACCACGATGGCAATAAATACCCAACATTAACGAAAGGCCGCGTTTCTAGCGCGTTTCTAACGCGTTTGTGCTAGCGCGTTACGGCCCGTGTAAGAAGCTGGTGTAAGACGCTGTGGCCTCTGCCGCCTTACCTTCAACGCGTTTCGAACGCGCTGCCCAAGGCGGTGGCAAGTAAAGTTCAAGTCGAGGAGCGTTTATGAATACGGGGGGTATACTCTCTCAGCAGTCACGTTATGGCGTCGGCAAACGCGGTGCACGTTCAGGCATGTGTAAATGGCTGCGTAAGACGCTGTGGCCGCTCCCCCTTACTAGAGAGTACTGCACGTTTCTAAGGCGTTTGTGCTAACGTCCCCTTAAGCGGGAGATCCGATGATTCCCTCCGGAGCTTCGCCCACTCATCATCATTCACCCCGTGGATATGCTGTGATTTTTTTCTGCATCAGGGCGTCTAGTTTGTCCCTCTCCGTTTTTGTCCAATGTAAGGCTGAAACAACTAATTGGCGGGGCTCATGAGCAATGCGTGATGCGCTCTAAGCAGATTGTCCTCACCAAGCCCTCCTTTCTTATTAGAATCTCTCATGATCAGTCTAAGAATGCTTGCAGTTTTGCACGTGAGGTGAGCAATGGCCTTGGCATTACAGCCCCTCGAGTCAAGCAGCAACCCGAGGATTCTGATAGAGTCGACTCTGGGGTTCTTCTTACCATTCCTCATATAAACAATAATAGGAATGTGGTCTAGAAGCGTTAACCCTCGAACCCCCTGTCTCGATGGCCTGTATAGTAAAAGTTCGGATTTATTCAGAGAGAGCTTAAGTCCCGTTCCGTCAAGGAAGGACTGAGTAACCTCTAGGGCTTCCTGGAGCGCCTGCTCGACGGCCGCCTCCGAACCTCCCGGGCACCATATTGTGATGTCGTCAGCGTAGAGCGCATGTTCCACATTCGGTACTAGAACACTGCATGGGCTCGGGCTTACGCAAAAGCCTGGGCCCGGCCCGGCCCATGGGTCGGGCCGGTTAGGGCCGTTTTGTCACGGGCTCGGGCCGGGCTCGGGCCGGGCTCGCTCTAACGTGCAGCGAATTATCCTCGCGCATCTCGACTCTGAAAAACCTGTTGCCCCGGCGCAGCTGGAAGCTAGCAGTGGTACTCCTGTGCACTTCCCTTTTCTTCTTCCGTCGTATTTTGCGTTGTTTGCACAGAATGTAAAAGTCCAGAAAGACCAAAGGATGCCATTGTATTCCTTACCTAAATCAATGTAATTAATGTTTTCGGCACGGTGCAAGCGCGTTCGTGACTTGCTGATTCTTCAAAGGCGATTTGGTAAAATGATGACTGGTAAGATGAGATAAGTCGTCACGCTGCTGAAATATGGCACTGCGTCTATCCATGATCGGACGCATGTTCTCAACCGGCCGCCTAGCAGCAGCGCATTACGCTGCACCATGAACGAACGAGAAGCTGTCTTTCGCCATTTACTTCATCCATGTGCACACGACCAGTCGCGGCTGCGCTTCGGCTATAGTGTACAATACGGTTGAGTGGGACGAGCGGTTGGGGCGGCGCATGCTTCGCAGTGAGGTGCCCGACGTGAAAAAAATACTGTGGCGGCGCTGCGATAGAAGTGGATTGGGCCGCATCAAGGTCGCGCCGTTGGAAACTGCTGGCGATACATCATTCGTACTACTTCGCGCGCTGGTATTTGCGTTCAGGACCGCTCAAACGCTGTTCATAATTGTATATGACATGTATTTATGTCTTAAGAATAAATTCATTTCATTCACTTCTTTATTTTATTTCTTTAATGCCGCTCGATGATCTTTTTCGGTCTCGGGCCGGGTTCGGGCGTAAGGTAAAGGGATGGCGGGCCGGGCCGGGCGTGTAACATAGATTATTTCCAGGCCCGAGCCGGGCCCGGGTATCACCATAAAAAGTTTGGTCGAGCTCGGGCGGGCAGCCCAACAAAAAAAACGGGCCGGGCCCGGGCTGAAAAAATCGGCCCGTGCAGTGCTCTGTTCGGTACAGCTGATAATAACTTAGAAAGCCCGTGCATCGCACTGTTGAATAGAAGGGGGGAAATTACAGCACCCTGAGGGGTTCCTTTACGTCCGAGCTGAAATGGTTCTGATTTTGATTGTCCTACTCTGATAGCCGTCATCCTGCCCCTGAGGAAGGATTCCACAAAGGTAAAGAATCTGCCCCCTAGGTTTAGCGCAGAGATTTCTTTGAGAATGAAGTCGTGAGCCACTGTATCAAACGCCTTAGACAAATCTAAGGCCAATATACCTATCACGTCCCTGCTCCTATTGTCAATAACCTGAGTCCTGAGCAGAAGCATAACATCCTGAGCGGAGAGTGAAGGCCTAAAACCAACCATGTTGTACGGGAACAACTCTTCATGCTCTATGTGCCTGGAGATTCTGTTATGTATAGCGTGTTCTGCAACATTGCTTAAGCATGAGGTGAGTGAAATTGGGCGGAGGTTATCCAGGCTAGGCGATTTTCCGGGTTTGAGAATGAGAAATACCATCGCCTGCTTCCACGATTCCGGGACTATGTCCCTTTCCCAAAATCTATTTATTTCCCTGACGATAACGCTTATAGACTTATCATCCAGATTCCTCAAGAGCCTGTTCGTTATGCCGTCCGATCCGGCAGCTGATCTGACATTCAAGCTGTATAGAACCTCCCTTACCTCCGCCTCCGAGAAAGGGGCATAGAAATCCGGAGCGATCGCGCCTTCATACCAGTGAGGAGCTACTGTGTTCCCTTCGACCCACCGGAAGGTATTTAAAGGCCAGTTCTTGGCGAAGGGACACTTCGGTATGACCGTCCTCCTCCTGCTTGTGAATTAGTCTATCAATTGCTAATCGCTGGTTGCCGTTGGTTTTACCGTCATCTAGCAAGTGTTTCAGGAGAGTCTACTTTCCCCCGGTGCGCATCCTCCCGTCCGCTGCCGAACAAGCTTCACTGCATTGCTGTCCGTTAAGCTCTGCACATTACTCTTCTATGCTCCGGTTAAGTTTGGCAAGTTTGGCAACCTTCTTCCTGAGCCTGCGGTTTAGCCTCTGCGTTTTCCATCTTTCGAACATGTACCGTTTGGCCTCTAGGAGATGCGCCAGGCGTGCATCCATACCGGGAACCTGTAGCTCCGTGGGGATTTCTTAGGTGGCCTTCTCTACATCCTTTCGAATTTGCGCAAACAATTCACTCAACGCATCGTAATGTAGTTTGTCAGTGTCTCGTATCTTCCTGAATAGATCCCAGTCCACGTATTTGTAAATCCTAAACGGGGCAGTCCTGATTTTGACCGAGAGAGCTACTATGTAGTGGTCACTTCCCGCAGAATAGCCGAAGTTGTCTCTGCATTTCTGACGAAGCTGAGGTCTGGCATCGAGACCGAATTGCCTATCCTCGTAGGAAATACCGGATCCCACACTAGGGTGAGTGCGAAATCGCCAGCCGCCTTGACTAGGTTAGCCCCCTTTACCATTTGCCTGTTATACCCCCAGGCCGTTGTGTTGGGCATTAAAATCTCCAACCACTAGCAGGGGTCTATTACCGGCGATAGTTGCCGCCCTGCGTATGAGTGCGTGAAAGCACTGTCGCCGAGACGATGGAGACTATAAATATTGAGGATGAATAAGTTCTGTCTAATTTTGACACTAGAGATAATCTCGACCAACTGCGCCTCTGTACTCGTTCTATTATCTGCATTACTAATTCTAATTTCATGTTCCTGAAAGGAGATGCCCTTTCTAATCATTGCGGCGATCCCCCTGCCATGTTCACATTTTACTGCAACCATGTGGTATCCAGAGAAACTTGCCACTTCGCAGAGGGTTTCCTGCAGGAGCAGGACGTGCAGCCTAATCATTTGTGATTTGACAAACTGCTGCAGCGCAGCCTTACGCCTATAAGCAGGCGCAGTTCCACTGCCATATGATTATCTTTACTGTTTCACCCGCGATTTTGATTTTAAAAATAATTATGTGGTTTTACGTGCCAAAACCACGATCTGACTATGGGGCACGCCGTAGTGGGGGACTCCGGAAATTTGGACCACCTGGGGTTCTTTAACGTACACGGGTGTTTTCGTATTTCGCCCCCATCGAAATGCGGCCGCCGTGGCCGGGATTCGATCCGTGCTCAGCAGCCCAACACCATAGCCACTGAGCAACCACGGCGGGTGACCCGCCATTTTGACTCTACCTAATTAGCATCCCCTTTATCGCGGCGAGATGGCTCGCTGCTGACTCTTGGTGCTGGTGTGCCTTCTGGACCTTACTGATCGTAACTTTCGGCTTGTTGAGATCTATCACTTAGGATTCCAGCCCCCCCTTCCGACGAGTAGAGAAATAGTGGTCCCGGCCAAGTGCTCGGTAGCCTCAGACTGAATTCTTAAGGCATCTCTCATTTGGTTGAGGGAGTCTTCTATCGCCGTATGATTAGTAGACGCGAGCTTAGGTGCGGGACCGGATGCCTCTACCATCTGATCCCCCTCATTTTCAATCACCGGAGGGGAGAGAGAGCTTTGCGCTTAGCCTGCCCTCCCGCCTGCCTAGGAATGATCGACGTGCCACCGTGACCGTTCTGCGAGTTCCGACAGAGCTCAAACTCTGCCTTAAGCTTGCGCAGTGCCTCCTTAAGCTCCGCGTTCGCCTGCTTTAAGGCTGTGATTTCTTGTCGTTCCTTCCAATGCTCTTTCAGATTGCCCTGTGTTACCTTTTTTTTTGCAATCGTAGTGTGCGATTTGACCTTGTCCGCAAAAGTAGGCGCCTCCTGGACTCGAACTCTTGAGCAAGAGCGCCCCCCGAATCGGGAACGTACTCTGCTGCCTGTACGCCTCCTGGAGCGGGAGCGCACTCTGCTGCCTGAGCGACCCCTGGAGCGGGAACGCCCTCTTGAGGCTGATCGTTTGCGGGAAGAGGCACGCCTCCCCGCCGCCGCATCTCCGCCTCCAGCTGGGCCGGATTCCTGGCCCTGCACCTGTGCTTCCTTGGCGCGCCGGCAACGCCGTCGCCTCTGACGCACGATCTACGGCCCCTGGAAGCGCTGCCTACATCTGCGGTCCGCCGTCTGATGCGCGCCTCCACAAATGGCACATTTTGGGTCACATTGATGCTCCTCCGGCGGTAAACACTTGCCGCATCCCGACATTTCTTCTGACCTTCGCCGTTAGGGCAACCGTCGGATCTATGTCCGAGCTCGCCGTATGCATAACAAACGTCCACCTGTCTGCGATAAATGGTGCAGCGGTATCTAACACCTTCACAATAAACATGTTTTGGCATTTTTTGCCCTTCGAAGAGCACCACGATCGTAGGCGTTCTCTTGATTCTTCTGACTCCCAGCGCCCGGGGTTCCTACGGTTGACAACCATTTTAGTCAAATCTGCGTCACTGTGATCTGCGTTAATCCCTCGGACCACTCCTTTGCACGTGGCTTCTGACGTAACCACGTAGGCTGCCGGGTCGACGGTGTTATGTCCCAAAAGAACCTTCTGGACCCTGGCGTAGGCACGCGCGTTCGCCTCGAATGGCGCGGCAACTACTAGAATGTTCTGGAAGTTGTTGGCGCACACTTGCTCTGTAGACAAAGAGGCTGCCGTGGCCAGCGCTCGCTTGAAAAGGATTAAATGCGCCTTATTCACATCCAGCCCTCCTCGGGGTCTTACAATAGTCTTGAAATGCTCCCTCGGTAATCCGGGGATTCTGACGCGTCCACGATGCGCTTTAGCACGTTTTGTGGGGCAGCCATGTGGCGGCCGCCATTCCCGTCAATTTTCTCTACCGAGGGCGCCGTCTTGTTTCATTTGTTCCTGCCGAGGACTTCGATCCACCCCGAGCACCCCGCTTCTTCTTGGTTTATTTCCATGCCTTCCACAATCTCCTCGCCAGGATTGGAGGCCACTTTCTCACGCAGCGGCGCGTTAGGCCTAGGCCTACCGCCCGCCCGACGACTCCGTTAGGCTTGGCGCGTTCGAAAGAAAAAAAAATCACAGCATATCCACGGGGTGAATGATGATGAGTGGGCGAAGCTCCGGAGGGAATCATCGGATCTCCCGCTTAAGGGGACGCTAGCACAAACGCGTTAGAAACGTGCAGTACTCTCTAGTAAGGGGGAGCGGCCACAGCGTCTTACGCAGCCATTTACACATGCCGGAACGTGCACCGCGTTTGCCGACGCCATCACATGACTGCTGAGAGAGTATACCCCCGGTATTCATAAACGCTCCTCGACTTGAACTTGACTTGCCACCGCCTTGGGCAGCGCGTTCGAAACGCGTTGAAGGTAAGGCGGAGAGGCCACAGCGTCTTACACCAGCTTCTTACACGGGCCGTAACGCGCTAGCACAAACGCGTTAGAAACGCGCTAGAAACGCGGCCTTTCGTTAATGTTGGGTATTAGGGGCGAAGCTCCTTATAGCGGCACCCGTTCGTCCCCGTCGTAGTAGGTAGCCACGTCTAGTTTTAGGGGCGAAGCTCCTTATAGCGGCACCCGTTCGTCCCCGTCGTAGTAGGTAGCCACGTCTAGTTTTATGAATTGCTCAATAGAGGGCGTTGTGTGTCCGTATATGTATGTATACCCATATACATATATATGTATACGTATAGTATAACCGGAAGCCGACTTCCGCTTCTGGTTCCACTTCCCGTTCCGCTTCCGTTTCCACTTCCGGTTCCGGAAGCCAGCTTCCGGCTTCCGGAGAACGCTTCCGGCGTTTTATGAAAAAAAATTCCGAAAGTTGTGTCCGTAGCGCGGAACCGAAGCAGGGGCCCCTCGCTTCCGAATGCGCGGCGCTAACCACTACGCCACGAAGCGCACATAGACACACGCACCACGATGGCAATAAATACCCAACATTAACGAAAGGCCGCGTTTCTAGCGCGTTTCTAACGCGTTTGTGCTAGCGCGTTACGGCCCGTGTAAGAAGCTGGTGTAAGACGCTGTGGCCTCTCCGCCTTACCTTCAACGCGTTTCGAACGCGCTGCCCAAGGCGGTGGCAAGTGAAGCTCAAGTCAAGGAGCGTTTATGAATACGGGGGGTATACTCTCTCAGCAGTCATGTGATGGCGTCGGCAAACGCGGTGCACGTTCCGGCATGTGTAAATGGCTGCGTAAGACGCTGTGGCCGCTCCCCCTTACTAGAGAGTACTGCACGTTTCTAACGCGTTTGTGCTAGCGTCCCCTTAAGCGGGAGATCCGATGACTCCCTCCGGAGCTTCGCCCACTCATCATCATTCACCCCGTGGATAGGCTGTGATTTTTTATTGCCATCATGGTGCGTGTGTCTATGTGCGCTTCGTGGCGTAGTGGTTAGCGCCGCGCGTTCGGACGCGAGGGGTCCCTGGTTCGATTCCGCGCTACGGACACAACTTTCGGAATTTTTTTTTTCATAAAACGCCGGAAGCGTTGTCCGGAAGCCGGAAGCTGGCTTCCAGAACCGGAAGCGGAACCGGAAGTGGAAACAGAAGCGGAACCGGAAGTCGGCTTCCGGTTATACTACACGTATACATATACACGTATATATGGGTATACATACATATACGGACACCCAACGCCATCTATTGAGCAAATCATAAAACGACGTGGCTACCTACTACGACGGGGACGAACGGGTGCCGCTATAAGGAGCTTCGCCCCTAAAAGTCCCCGGAAAGTAAAAAAACTCCACCCACGGGTGAGATATCGGTATCCTCGTAATCCTCGCGACGAACTGCGTAGATTGATGTGGAATTCTCCTGGATTTGGTCAAATAACTGGGTCCAAAACATTGAGAGTAGCTAGAGTCGACGTGACAACACATCCGCACTCACATTCTTCTTCGCGATACCGGCAGTTACGGGAAATAAGTCCAACGCCGTGGCAATGAAAACATATGGGCTTATCGTCCTGGGTTCTCCACATCACTATAGCGGCGCTACGTTGCTGTATTTCTGTAAGGCGGAAAAACAGAACTGACCCGAGGGTGAGGAAGGGAGGCAACAGGCTGGAGTCATACGTTACGACGACTAGGATTAAAGAGAATGTCGGTCGGGAATCGTCCGGAAGGGCGTGCGAAATAGCAAGGTGGCGACGCCGCCTCAATTTCATGACGCACGATGCGGACAAGGCTATCGGTGGTCGGTTGCTGATTGGGCGGCTGAACGTCCGCGCAGGACGATATTGTGGCCGTGTTTCGAAGCCGCATGAATTGTTGGGCCATGCGGCGACTCTTAAGTGTTTCAACACGCCGGCATGCCTTGATAATGTCTTCAACGGTCGAGCAGTCCTTAAAGCCCAGCAAGTTGTAAGCATCATCAGCAATGCCTTTTAGGACGTGACTTACTTTTTCAGCCTCGGTCAAGGTGGCATCAACTCGGCGACAAAGGGCGATAACGTCAAGGATGTATACGACACGTACGACTCCGGGGGAGATTGGGCGCGACAGGAGAGATGTTTCGAGGCGGCGCTCTGGCGGCCAATTGATTTGCGAAATAGGTCACGAAGCTTCTGCTTACATAGATCCCAGCTGGTCAGCTCCGTTTCGTGAGTGTAAAACCAGACGCGCGCTGTCCCACTGAGGTGGAAACTGACATTAGCGAGAGTCACTGTCGGGTCCCACCGATTGTTCGTTGCGACACGCTCGTAATTCCCAATTCAGTCAACAACGTCGACGTTGTCGGTGCCGCAAAAATAGCCTGGGTCGCGAGGTTGAATCAAGATCACTGGCTGGGGTGCCGGTGTTGCGGTTGACGCAATAGTACCCTGTTGACATGCTGGAACTTGCCAGAACACGTCCGCTATGGAGTTCCGTCTCGAGTAGTACCCAGCACTTCCACCAACTGGCCACGTGAAACGGTGTAAATGAACATATATTTACATACTATATATACAGCGAGCTGTAGCACTGCCAAGATGGCGGAAAGACAATCTTTTCAATCGTCGTGTTTTTCACCCCAATGGTCAACGTCGTCTTTGTGCCATTGCGCGCACTCTCGTAACAATATATAGATGCACAGTAACAAAAAATATCAAATGCACATTAGCCGACGCACGCGCGCGCATTCTGTACATCCAGAGTTTTTGTATGTCGATGACACTACTCATGCTGATGTTCATTTGTTATGCAAAAAAGGTTGTCTGCATAACCATGAGTTTGGAACGACCTATTGTATACACCTACATCCGAACTAATTACTACTCTACATCGTATGCCACAAGTGTACATCAATATCGAATAAACCCTGCATCTACGAAAATTATTCTGCTGCCTTGGACACTCTAGAAATTAGTATTTTGACGACTGTGGTACTGTAGAAACAATTTACCCTATCCTTTTATATTGTCCTGCTTACATATTCTAGAAAATTTATGAAAGTTAAATTGACATAATTTGTCAGATACAACTAATCCCAAAAAAAGCACTTTACGGCTCATGTTTGCCCTTACAGGAAGCGTCAGGCTGTGAAATTCCTGTTTGCTTATTTGGGGCAGGTTGACTAGCTTCTCAAACACTACTGATTGCTGGAAGCACTTTTGAAGGCCGGTTTACTAGACGCTTCTGCGTTATTTTCTGTCTTTCGCTCTCTCTTCCTCGTGGGACCTTTCAGTCTCTCATACTTTGCTCATGCAAAGAGGCATGCAGTGCATTGGCATTTCCAGATCGGGGGAGGGGGGGGGGGAGGTTTCTCCCGAACGCAACGAATGCAGTCCCACCCAACTCGTAAATCCCCCTAATGAATCAGTGGTCTGACTAATCCTTGAGTGTGCATGCAACTTTTGGCGGTCTTACAATTATTGAGTAAACAGCGATCTATAAACCTTTCAGAACCCGCAGTTCAATTTATTCTTTAAGCTTACGAACATCATAGCAAAGGGTTGGTTCGGGATAGTTCGTAATCCGTACTGTATATTTTTTAGCTCCGCAATGTTGCACGAAAGGCGAAGCATCGATTACGAATCAAATTAGTAGAGAGCTATACGAAGCAAGCATAATAGTTTAAGGGGCCAAATATAATTGTAAACATTTGCTTACTAACTAAATAGAGAAGCACGATGTCACGCGCGCACAGGTAAGCACACATCATTCGATGACCGCGGAAACTCACTGTGAAAATGCCGGAGTGAGAAAGAGCGCCAGCAGCAGCGGGCAAATATACCTTCGCACTGTCTCTCCTCTCGCTTCAACGCGAACTAAACGTCGAAATCAAACCGCATACGAAGCTACCGGCACTCGGCGCATACACTTTTTCCCCATCGCAGATGGCTTAGAAGATGGGGCCCGCGCGGGCTCGCACTTCGCCCACATCAGCGATCGCTTTCAAGATACGGCGCCCGTGCGGCCGCGCTGTAAGCAGACCCTCCCCTCACACCCTCCCCTCCCCTCGCTCTCCGTCGCCTCAGCCCCGTGGCTCGCGCGCGCGGAAGACAACCGCGTGCTTCCAACCTACCTTCCTCCCTCGCGTGCGTTACATTGAGCCGTGATTTCCCACTCACCCTTGGACACTTTCACTTGCAAACACAGCCTACGGCACGCGGTGACGATGATATAGCTGTTGGACTTTATACGGAACCTCACGGCGGCAGCGATGCCGATGGCAGAGATGCACTTGGAGTGTCCGTATAATTGCTATCGCAATAAAAGCACCTAGCGGCACGAATGGATAGGCGCTATGAACAGGCCCTGTGATAGAAATCATATCGGAAATCTTTTGACACCTGCGAGAATATAGTCCCGAGAATTGCGCCTTTTCCGTTCGTGCCTATGTGCGCCACGGAGCGGCGCCCGCGTGCCACGCCCCCACAGCGCTTGCGCGTCCTCCCCCCTTTCCTCTCCTACGCTACGCCCCTTTCTCTCCTCTAGGAATCCGGAGCGGCGCGCTCGACAGGTGGTGCGACAGCTACATACTCCGCTGGGGCGCCACGGTAGTTCCGCGGTATGAAAATGACGGAGCGCGCGCGCCTCATTCTCTCTCCTGTGCAACGCAGCGATGAGCGCTCGGGCCGCTGCCGCGAAAACATCTCCCGCTCAAGCTAACCATCTCCCCGCTGCTTCGCATCCACACATGGTTCCCTATAGCGGGAGATGGAGTAATGTTTTTTTTTTTTTTTCACAAGGCCCACTTTGTAGCAAATCTCAGTCAAATGCCTTCGGAATGCCTCCCTTCGTAAGTGTGAGTGGCTTAGCTTGTCCGGCTCCGCTAATTTGTTATTCTCGCTTTTGCTTCAATTAACCAGAACCACGTGGAGTCACCTTCTGCTCCTCTCTACTCATCATACAGTTAAAATAGATCCTGTCAACCTAATGTCAAAAAAAGGTCATTACATCAACCGGGACGCGTGGTTTATGTTTCTCACACACCTTCGTATCTTCATTCGCCTTCATCATGCAGAATCTGTCGCGATATTGACCGACCAAGCCACAGACAATCGCCGCAGAAGCAATGTGAAACATGACAGAGTATACACGGAACACTTCGCTTTGAAATCCGAAGGAGCATGCACTGTGGCGGTGTATTATCGGCGTAAGAGAATGTTGATAGCCGGCTAGAAAAAAATGGCGCATCACGATAACAGACGCACATCGGATTTTAGGGACCAACAGGTCCTGTAAAGCTTTATTCACATGACGGAGCAAATTGTGATTTTAGCTTGCACAATAAGTATCACTGTTCTGATTCCATGGCGCGCGTTAATGTAGCGGCCATCCCTCGGACAGATGAGATACGGTGACAACACTATAAAAACTTCAGATTTAATGTATGTCAACCACCGTAAGAACGCGGTGCTACCACAATGATGCCACACCGGTGGCACAGAGAAAGAAAAAGAGAGACAAGGGAAAGCGGAATTCTGGGCGTACAAGGTGGATTGGCTAGAAGAAGGAAACCGAAACTTGTAACAGAAACCGATATTCCGGCAGTTTCAACACATTGTTCCAACACAATCACGGTGACATACATCACCCATCCCTGCTCGGTAAATGGTACTCCGTGAAGCGATCCACTGTACGAAGAAAAAGCAGATCACGAATACTAATGTTGGCGAAAAACCCCGAAATATTACTAATGAACAGCCTTAGTATGGATACCCGCATATTATTCCCGTCCAAGTTGCTCGTTCAGTTAAAACACTCACAACAATGCGCAGCTCGCCCTGGTAGCCTGGTGGCCGAGCGTGAATGCGCGCAATCTTCTGGCACGTTTACGCCGTGGTACATGTACAGAAGAACGACAGATGGGTGTACACAAGGTGTCTGTGTTTGCTGGCTTCTTATGATACGACCTTTGTCGTGTGCTTCACTCCGCTCTCATGCAAATGCTAGCAGCGAAGTGATACAATATACGCTAGGCCTCGCTTGAGTGATTCTTCCGTGATCGCGCTGGAATCACTTCCCGCACATACGCAGTGCATTCATGGCGCAGCCTCTTAAAGCGTCGCGTAGCAGTCCTTGAGGAAACTTTGGGACGTGGGTTCAATTTCGCTCAGCGTCGGGGAAATGTAAGGCCAGTGGCACAAACCTAGGTACAAAAGCTGGCGTCCAAAACGCTCAATGAAGAGCGGCACACCCTTACTGGCACATATCCAGTGACTAAAGTTGGCATCAAAAAGGTTTGTTGAACACCGGCACAGACCGAGTAGCTCGTACGCAGTGTCGGCATCAAATATTTTCTTCGAACAGCAGTACCTGCCCAGTGCCTCACAGATCTACAGTGGCCCTTGTAGGCGTGAAAGAGGTTCGGTGAGGAGTGGCACGTACGCACACATTGTCACACACTCAGTGAACTAAGTTATTCCGATGGTTCGTTTCTAGCCCCGTTCCCTCAACACAGTAGCCCGATGCGCCATCCGTTCGACCGCGGACTACCTAGTGACCAAGGTATACAGAGAGGAAAGCGGTTAGATACAAACATCCATAGATTCAAACATAGCTACAACCATGCAAATACGCATACATAGATACATAGCCCCTGCAACGTGCTCGAATTATCCTAAGAATGCTAACGCACAATACAAATGGCTCCCTTATGACCCTCAACCACTTCGCGCTGTGGTAGGAGAGACGAAAGAACAGGTGGATGCATGACATGAAGCCCTCACCTTGGCCACTTGAACTAAGTCAGATTCACGTAGGCCAAGTGTGTCACCAGAGGCCTTGGCGGGGCAACCTGACAAAGCCGGTGGCAGGCACTTATTGTATACTCAGCGACTGGTTCCGACCAATGGAAGAGTGTTTGTGGGGCTTAAGAGGTTCCCGCCACTGTACTGACGAGTAATGCTCGCTAAGGCGTGGTAGGTAAATAAAATGCAATTTTAAGAACTTCGTGGAATTTAGTAACATAGGAAAAAAATGACATCGTTTTTACCCCCACCCATCTAGCACTTTGACACGACACAGAACGAGTTGGCGAAAAAATGAAGTACCAAAGCACCAACCTTGAGCTTTGTTGCAGATTTTTAAAATGTGGATTTGCAGAGTGTTTAGTGTATCTTAAGAAACGCTTGGAACAACTTTGCGCCACTTGTTTCTCCTTGTTTCTTTGATGCACACAGTGTTATTTTTCTCATTTTGCTTGGTATTGTTGGCAAACACTTTTCAAGTATAATCTACTTATCATACGTACTGCTTGCTTTTTGACTACGACATGCTTTCTAACGCCATATAGCATTTTCGGTGGCAGAAAAGTTCGGCTTTTCGCTATATCTGGGTGGGTCACTCACGGAATAAGCTTCTTACAACGTAACCCCCAAGCCACTTCGGAGTAAACATGTGCCACACAAATAAATTACGGGATTACAAGCGATGCCTGCAAACGCACTTATCGGGCCCTTGCACTCGTGTGCAAAGCGCGTACAAAAACTTGGAGGATGCTTGAGCTTCGCCTTTAAGAGTGGAAGGCTTTAGTATTCAAAGACCCTTGACTGCTTCTGACGCTTCCCGCCAAATCCAGCTTATGTAAGCGTAAGGCCTACCGGGAAACGCTTGTGGCGAACGCTATGCACGAAGGCGAGCTTTCTGGTTTCTTGGGTGGGCCGATGCAACAGTAAGTACACAGCTACGCCAAAAAAAAATTACACCATGCACAGGTTACTGTTATTGTTTCACACTTTTAATGTTTCAGTTTCACAAGATTTAACATAAAACGCATGCACTGTCGATGTTCTGTTTCATGACATTTCTTTGTGTGCGGTCTTGTTCAGAATTCCGAGGAATAACTTTGTGGAGAATGTAAGACAAGGTAATATAGCCTGAATGTCCCGCATGTCATATGGTAAGGCGTGGCATATACATAATGTATACATAAATATACCTAAATGTATATGGAAATTTTAGCTCACCGACAACGACGCTGACGCCGATATCGGAAGCCGATACTCGTGCGGGATAAGTGGTACAGTGGCTATAAGACGGGAGCACACTGTAGTGTAAACATTATGAGCCATTTGTAGATAAGAGTCATCAAAATGGTTTTCTGAGCCTCAATAGAGCGTTCCAGTATAATACATTGCTATGTTCTCTTCATACAATAATCAAACTTGGTTTCCTAGCTTCAGTAAAGCCACGCGCTCTGGCTCGTTGCTTTTATCTTCCAGATTTTATAAGTTTTATGAGCCCCTCGGTGCTCAGGCAAGATACATTGAAACACAAAGTGGTCAACATTCTCAGCATTCGAGGCAGCCATTTGGGCAGACATTATTGGTAGTGTGCTGCGTTTTTGCGTTGTTTGCTTTCTTTATGTGCCAAAGTAAACAATTTTTTTTTAGTTTTAATTACCACTGCGATAAGCAGCTTCATCGCTATTTAAATAGCCGTTACACGTCCTTACCCTTTTATGACATTTGCTGTGTTATATTTTATCGGCTGGATTATCGGAGCATTTTTCTGTGTGGAAAACAGTAGATGTGCGTAAGCCTAGTTTTTTTTTACCATGTATAACAGAAAATGGGTTCTCGAATTATAGGCCGTATGTAGGGTTGATATAACAACGAGTTACAAAGGCGTCCCAAATTAAATCAGCGCAATGGTTTATATACCTGTTGACAAAAAAATAAAACGTTTGATCCGGCTGTCTTAAGAAAAACACTGCATGGTCGGGCGTTCAAACGTTTCTGACTGCGGGAACTCTAGCTGCCATAGCCCAACGCTTTTGTGCGGCCGCATCTCGTGTACCAGTCTGTAATGACAAGCGTTAGGTCATTTGTACAATATTACTATGCATATATCGTTACTGCTAAACTCTGCTCACGCATAACGTCTTCAATTTAGTCAACCGTAAGCGTTAAGATATCCCTGCTTGTGAAAAGAAATAACGCATAAAAAGCAACTAGCCAAAAATTTACAGAATAATATGGGACAGAAGGAGAAAATAGGTTTGCTTTTCCAGCGCTTAGTTTCGTCCTCGGTTACTATACATTCACGACAACATGAAAAGACCACTGTGACCGCAATTTCGAAGAACCTAGCACTCTCGTCATTGAAAATACCACAAGGGGTTGTAATAAGTGTCTTGAAAAACTCCGGAGCAGTTTCGGTCGACAAAAGTAAAACGTTGCGTAAACAATTGATGGTTAGCTTGGGGCAGGTCAACAGGGTAAATAATAGGGTTGATTGCTAGTTTTCTTTTTTTTTCTGTGTTCGTTACTACGAGAAAATCGATAACAGCGAAATGTCGCAAATCTATCCGTGTGTTTGTTTAGCTGTTTAAGCCGGCCATCCGCCCGTAACGCGTTAACAAAAAACGTCGCTGAAAAATGACGTCCCCTGGGTTGCCTACCAATTACCTGCCAAAGTTGTGCCTCGCTTCTTCTAGCTCCGGCAACGCTCCTCCACCGCCGTGCCAGCGATGACGTCACTGCGCGTTGCATAGCACAGCTTGCAACGTTCCCACGCCGACACTGCGTTCCAGCAGACCCGCTCCGTGAATGTGGTCGCCTAGCAATCACTTACCCAGCTTCTCCCAGCCATGTCATTCCTTCGCGCTCCAATTCTTGCTTTACTTCATCTTGACAACAGTTTGTGAAGCTTGATCTTGACTTCACACTGATTCGCACGACCGAAGAAGTACAAGACTCCCGAAAAAGAAGCAGATTAGCTGGAAGATCGTCGTGCCGCCTGCCGAGAACAAATGCGGCAATTGCGTGCTCATCCGAAGTATCATCCGGAGCCTAGCAAAACTTAGCCGAACGTTGCAAAACTTAGCCAAACCTAGCGAAACTGGAAGAAGCTAGGTAATCACCAGCTCCGCTGTTTCTCCAGCCTTGCACAACTTAATGCTAGCTGCGATATTTTTTTTGTTTGCCCACAGTAGGCACCTAAAAAATACTCAGCCCTAAAGCTTAATTTTTCAGTTTCAGTATACATGAAGTTTGAAATAACGAGGTAAACTCGGAAATATAAAAATAGAGGTGTCAGGAACTGCTGTAGGCCTGCAACTGCAATATCGAGCCAGCAGGGCTTTTTTTAGACGTAATGAAGTCTTGTCATCGCAGCGAGCGCGTAGTTCTGGTGTGCCCGAGAGGCACATTAGTTTAGAGCTGCATACACAAGACGTGACAGCAAGTTGTCAATTATGAAAGCGCTGGTGGGGGTTGGACACAGGTCCTCTGGGAAGCAGCTTGTTTCGCGATTATCCGCCTCCCCTTCTACCCGCGTTCCCTCTCCTTCTCTTCTGGACCCCCCCCCCCCTCCTTCTAGAAAAAAAACAACCCTCCAGCTCTCTTCAGGCGAGTTCACACGCTGAAGGGCGGGTGGAGAAAGTGCGACTTTTTGGCGTGGCTCAGTTTCCTGCGTGCCCCCATCACTTCTCGTTTGGCTTTATTTGGTCACGTGCACATTGGATCTGTGCTCTACGTGACTCCGCTTTGAGTGTTCCTTTGCTAGTGTTATCGCTGTCGACTGTTGAAAGGCGTCTTTCATGACCAGTTTCACGCAGTGAACTTTCGTGTGTTTAATCCTCTAAATCATGTTGTTGTTTAGCGCTAGGTAAACGAGTTACTCGTCACATTTTGGAAATGCAAACTTTAAATTATGTTATTTACCCGCAGGTATAGATCGGTAAAATGAATGGAACTCCCTTATACTCAGTGATAGATAATATATTTTACAGCGGAGCTGTTAAGCTTTTCGTAAGTCCGTTTTGGGCCGACCGAATACTCGGTCCAGCTGTGCGTCCCCGAGCCACCCAACTTCCTAGCATCACACGCGAGTGTAGGGCGGAGTCTCGCCGCCGCATGCGTGCGCTTCGCCTTCCCCCTCCCCAGCCGAGCAGAAGCAAGTGTTCGCTTAGCCGTGACGTCACTGAGATGTTAGAAAGCTCTGAGCAGCCGGCGCGCCCACAGACGTGGCGCCTCTCTCGTCTAGTGAAGGCGCGTGCACAGCTACCATGGGGCGACCGAATAAAGGCCACACTTCCGAGGAAGAAGCCTGCCGAGAACAAATGCGGCAAGGAAGCTCGGCGCACGGCTCAGCGGGACTACGATCGACGAAGGAGAGCCGATCCTGCCCATCGCGCCGATGCCGCCACCGACAAACGCCGTCGCCGAGCCGAGGGTCCCGAGTTTCGGGCCAGAGGCAACGACCGCTGCTGACTGAATGCTCGGTGCCGCCGGGAATCGGTTCCCGGCCTGCGCGTCACCGAGAACTTCCAACGCCAAGCCTGCAAATCCATGGGAGGTGTCAAATTGAAACTAGCTCCGCTGTGACCCAGGCTTGCACCACTAGTGCAAACTGCCCACATTTTTTGATTAGGGCTCACTCGGACTGTGACTCACCCATCATTCACTCACCCGCACTTACTCTGACTAATAATAACAGAAATTCTACTTAGCTGTGCTCACTCGGAATCAAATTTATCGACATTGTTTCTGAGCCATGCTCACTAGGAATCTCTCTCATCAAAATGTGATTAGGCCGGGCTCATTTGGAATCAGACTCGTCATACTTCTACTCAGCTGGCCTCACTCAGATAGACTCGTTATAGTTTTACTCAACCGGGCAATCTCGGACTCCCTCATTACAATCCGACTGAGGCATGTCCAATTGGCCTGGCTCTTACTGGGATAGGGTTTCTCAGGAATTGAACGCAGCAAAAAAAAGGCCTTCAACCATACTAAATATAGCACATGCAGAGACAATATCAACGCGATAACATTTATCACAAGAGTACGCAAAAGCCTAAACCTACAAGAAATACCCTTATTTCCTGTGCATCACAATGCTATGTGTGAAAGAAATAAGCATGGCACGCGATCTTGGCCGAGTTGTAAGTACTTCGCTTAAGAATAAAATGTGCTTTCAATCTTTAAAGATTTTCGGCACCCTTATATGCATGTTGGCGCTAAAGCACGTGCGGGGCACCCGCGCTATTGCTTGAGTAGTCATGAGCGAAAAACGGACGATTTGGTATAAAAGCACGGCTAATTCCGAGCGCGAACAGTTGCCAGCCAGCGCTGTGTTTTGTCTCTTCCCGTGCCTTTTGTTTGTCCTAGTAGTTTGTGCTGCGAGTAAGCCATGCTTGAGTGGCACGTGCGTGCGTTTTTGCCACCTGAGGCTAGAACTCGGTTCTTTCTGGTATTGTCTAGTATGAATGCTTTCCTCGTTGTGCATAACATTATCGATTAGCAACTGGCCTGGTGTCACAGCTTGCTTCATTGTCAAAAGTGGACGCTGCTAGCGTTGTCCACAGAAAAAAATTCACTTTAAGTATTGCCACTTCTTAACAACGATTCGCGATATCACTGCAGATGGTCTAGCTTTTTTGAGTTTTCGGACTTGAAGCTAGGCGTTGAAATTTTTGTCATTTCTCGTCGGACAACAAAACCAGTAGTAGTTCCATATTTTCACACTACGTGCCATAACTGCAGATGTGCAGTTCAAGCAGTGACACTGCTGACATCCACGTTTGCAGTCAATAGCGATGAAAGTGAGCACCAAACAAGGAGCAAGGAAACAGACTGGGAGGGAGCATCGCGTACCAATCCCGAAGCTTAGTAAAAAAATATATATAAAATGGAGCGGCTCATGGAGAATAGGCCCGCGTCACGTGATGCATAAGTGCTAATTTCTAGCCGCGGAGTGCACAGGAGCGAGTAGAACAGAAAGCGCATGACGAGGATCGATTTTGAAGACGGCGCCGGTAACAGGTACCGCGCCAAAACGCCTTCGTTAAATGGCAGACGTCAGTTTCGGGATGGTTCTCGCTACAGCATTGAGTGCAAAATATGGCTAGGATCAGGCACCGCTTATGCGCAATTATGAGCAATATACACGCATTTTTCCCTCAAAAGCTGACGCTAAGCACGGGTATTGAGAGGGCTCACTGCGCTGACACGACGCCTTCTCGGCAGTCGAATTCCCAATACTGCATATGCGATGAAGATTACTGCATGGGCTTGTTCATGGGTCATCTTGCACTTTGTTTTACCGAAGGCAGAACGACATGCACATCGAAGGCCCAGGACACAACATGCAGCGCTGAACGACCAGCTGCGAACAACGGTTAACGTCCACCGTGTCCACCTCGCATTTAGCTACGGGAACCGCTCTTGCGCACTCCAACACAAATTTAAGCTTCAAAGCGTTTTTATATTACAACACACGTATTATTTGCTCCTATTAAAGACGGGACATAACTATCATCACGTTAAGTATTCATCACTACATTTGAAATATTTTGCGGCATGTGCATCAAACCTGGCAGCAAGCAACAATGGGCGCTCAACCAGCCCCATTGTTGAAATTGTAATCATGTGAAATCAGTCCTTTGAAAATTGTACTGCGACACTCGCGACTGCACCAACTTTTTGTGCTCCAGTGGCAAACAGGCTTAAGGCGCCGCTGCCCACTACCATCCCTTTCTCGCATAAGCTGCCCATTCTCTTGGTCTAATACAACGATGCTTATCCGCTCTGCGGACCTGACTTTACGCACCTGATTCACCCTTATGGGAAGTAGAATATCATGTACCCGCACTTGATCTCTAATATATACTTTCGTATTTATATCTATTAGCACTACACCCATCAATTTATGCTATGTCGGTTGTTGTATACGCCGTAGTCTCAATTTTTTAGCATCCCTAAGGCTTTAGCGTTAGCCTATAAGGCTTTAGCATTCCTAAGGCCTTACGGATTAGTGCTAAAATGACACAACCGCTGCAATTTCTTCTTTTCTCTGCGTGCGGTGCTATTGATTACCTGGTAGTGCCTGGTTAAAGGTCTTGAACTTGTGCTTTTGTTCATCCACAAACTTTTTCTTCTGTTATTTTTTTCTTTTTTGGTCTCTATCCGCGCCATCTACTACGCGTATGGAGAGCACTTCTTCAACGACGCATATGGAGAGCCTAGGCAGTGGCCAGGTATTACAGACGTCTTAGTACATTTACAGGTTCTCCAGTCTTTTTTTTTTTGCCTCAATCTTTTTCGCCCCTTGGACGCTCGCGTCTGTTGTTCTATGTCATCTTGTAACCCATCTGAACCTATGCTGAACAGTACGTGGTCATCTGCGAATTGCGCATATCTTAGGTATTCACTGTCAAGCTATATTCGTATTCTTTCGTGATCCAGTACTTAGAATATGTTTAAAAATTTCAACGGCACGATCATGTATCCTTCTCTGACGCTCTTGTGCATCGTCATTTCTACGATTTCTAGGAATACTCCTAGATATTTATTCCTCTCGTTACACAACAAGAGAAACAAGAATGACTGCAAGAATATTTTCTGATTCAGACGTTCTTTTGTACTTTGGGAAGGCCAAGGCAGCACAAAAATAAATATTTCAACTAGTCATTCATTTTTCTAATTTTTATGGTGCATTTTAAGTGCGTTAGCTGATCTTTTTTCTTTGTTGCTCCTCACTCCTCCCCGCTCGCTGTCGTCCGCGTAGCCGACGGTGGAACTCCAGCTGTCAATGGGATTTGTGCCGCCCGTGTAACTGTAGCCAGACACCATACCTCTGTTCTGTTTTATGTTTTGGAGCAGTGCCAACACGAAGTCATCTCAGGCCCTTGATTTTCTGTCGGCACATTCGGCCGTTATTGATTGCTCTGCGGGTGTTGTCCAACTAGCCCTACCGTGTGCCGTTGACCCTCCGGATCCTACGCCGCGTCGCCTATGCTCCACCGATTACGTTCGCCTGCCTCAGCGAGCCGTGACCTATATCGCCGTTTCAATCGATCCACCTGTCGCCGACGGCGATTACGTCGTGTTGCACAAAGCCACCGTCCTCCTGACGTAGAACGTCGCATTTACCCTCACTATAGTCCGCATAAAAGACAATGCCACCTGTCTTCCTATGGTGAATTTCGTCCTCTGTCCTCAAATGCTACCGCAGGGGACATCTCTTGCAATCTTAACTCCGGCTTCCGACTACCACATTTCTGCTTTGACTGGTGATACTGCGTCCTCTACCTGTGCTGGTTCGAACCCTAGAACCCGAGCATTAGAATCTTTCTCGACAATGATCGCTCCTGACTTTCCGCCCCACCATGCGGAAGCACTTTATTGCCTTCTCGCCTTGTAGCCGGACATTTTCGATCTCGATGACCGGCCACTTGGTCAAACATCCGTTGTGAAACATCGGATACACACCGGCGACGCCAGCGCGATCCACCGTCGGCCTTACCGCGTCTCCCCTACTGAGCGCGAAGTCATACAGAAGGAAGTCGACAAGATGCTTGCCCGATATATCATTGAGCTTTCAAGCAGCCCTTGGGCTTCTCCGGTCGTGCTCGTGAGAAAGAAGGATGACAGCTGGCGCTTCTGTGTCGACTATCACCATCCCAACATTGTAACAAAAAAGGACGTGTATCCCCTGCCGCGGATAGATGACGCCCTCAATTGTTTACACAGTGCAAAATATTTTTCTTCGATAGACCTTCGCTACGGGTACTGCCAGATTGCATTTGACGACATGGACCGTGAAAAGATCGCATTTATTACACCTGATGTCCTCAATCAGTTGAAAGTGATGCCGTTCGGGTTATGTAATGCCCCGGCTGCATTTGAACGTATGATGGACGCTCTTCTTCACGGTTTCAAGTGGTCAGTCTGCCTGTGCTACCTCGATGATGTTATTTTATTTTCACCAAATTTTGCCACTCACCTCGAGCGTCATTCGACAATTCTTTCTGTTTTACACAAGGCTGGCCGGCCTTGTGTAAAGGCCGGCCTGATTTGATGAATGAGCTTCCGCTCAATTCATCAAAATGGCACTTCCGCTGCCGGCAACTTACTGTGCTCGGACACCTCTCCGATTCTTCCGGTGTCCGCCCCGATCCTGAGAAAGTTCGCGCTGTCACAAGTTTTCCCGTACCGACCTGTGCCAACGACAGTTCGAAGCTTTCTGGGCCTCTGCTGATACTTCCGCCGGTTCGTACGCAATTTCGCTTACGTTGCGCGCCCTCTAACAGAACTTCTCAAGAAAGACGCGGTTTTTGTCTGGCGTCCGGAACAAGCTACTGCGTTCGCTGAGCTTACCGTGCGGCTCACTTCACCACCAGTTCTAGCCCATTTTGACGTGACCGCTCCAACGGAAGTTCGAATGGATGCCAGCGGTTATGGAATCGGCGCTGTTTTGGCTCAGCGCCAGCAAGCTGGCGACCCTGTCATTGCGTACGCTAGCCGTCTTCTGTCCCAAGCGGAGCGTAATTACTCCCTTACTGAACGCGAGTGCCTTGCCCTCGTTTGGGCAGTGGGTAAATTTCGCACCTTTCTTGCACGGCCGGACGTTCACAGTTATGGCCGGCAATCATGCTTTATGCTGGCTTTCATCCCTAAAGGATTCTACTGGACGTCTCGGTTGGTGGGCGCTACGACTCCGAGAGTACTCATACACCCTTGTGCATAAGAGCGGCCGATTGCTTGTCGCGCCATCCAGTAGACCCACCGGAGCTTCCCGACAGCTGCGAGTATAACTGCGTGCTGTCGCTTACTGCGTTTCAGAACATCGGAGATGAGCAACGCCGTGACCCCTACTTGCAAGACGTCATTATTCGGCTGACTTCTCAGACACCCTCGCCTTCTATGGGTATGTTTGTGCTGCAGGTTGGCGTCTTGTACCAGTACAACATGCACCCTGACTGTCCTGAACTGCTCTTAGTTATTCCTACACATATGCGTCAAACTGACCTGACACAGACACATGATGTGCCTACCGCGGGTCACCTCAGAGTCTATAGGACGTATGTCCGTGTTCGGCATCGTTTCTTTTGGCCCGGTATTTACCGTTCCGTCTGCGGTTACGTCGCTTCCTGTGAAAAGTTCCAGCGCCCCACTGAAACCAGCAGTATTCCAGCTGGCCGCCTTCAGCCCCTTGACGTGCCATCGGAGCCAATAGGGTTGGTCTTGACATTCTTGGCCCCTTCCCAATATCTAACTGCGGAAATAAGTGGATAGCAGTCCCTACTGACTAATTGACCCGGTACGCGATCACTCGGGCGCTTCCAACCAGCTGTGAAACCGACGTCGCCGCCTTCTTGCTCGACGACGTTATACTTCACCACGGCACTCCTCGACAGCTCCTCACTGACCGGGGCCGCTATATCATTTCAAAGGTTGTCCAGGACCTCTTGCAACTCTTACGCTACAAAGCACAAACTACCTCTTCTACGGAAGAAATCCCACGCTGCCATTTGACACCCTCCTCCCCGGCGTTCTCGACTCGTCGTCAGAATACGCCCGTGACGCCATCGTCAGAGCTGCAGAGGCATGCCAGATGGCACGCCTGCGCGTTACCGCTTCGCAGGACAAGCAACGACTCTTCTATGATGCCCACAACCGCGATGCGCACTTCAACCCTGGTGATAGGTTCCTTCTTTGGACACCGTCACAACGAGTTGGCCTATTCGAAAAGTAGATTTCGCCTTACTCTGGCCCGTACCGCGTCTTGCGCCAAGTGACCGACGTCACATGTGAAATCACACCCCTCGATTCCACCACGTCTCGACCTTCCACCGATGTCGTACACGTCGCCAGCCTCAAGCGATACAACTCGGACGATCTAGCTAGCACCGGAACGGCGCCTTCGCCGCCGGGGGTTATGCTACCAACCGCTGCTCGAGAGGAAGCTCAGGACAGTACGGAAGACGACGACGCTCCCCGATGTCGCGCGGTTTGGTGTTGCCACCTTGTATGTTTTGTATGCCAGTGGCCGCCTTGTAGATATCCCGGCAAATCTATTTTAAACATCTTTCCCCCTAACAATATCTCTGCCGTATGGCTGCACTGATATATAGCTACGGCAGTATTCTAAGATTGCTTACGTTGACTTGCGAAGACCTCACAGAAATTAAATGCTCTGGTAAAAGCAAAATAATAGTAAGTAATCCTAACGATTTTCGTATTACCTCATTGACTGCGAATGAAAAATGGTCATTTCATCTAAAAGCGCACCGATAAATTTAGAAATTTGCAGATTCAATCATAGCGGCATTCCTGCGCTCGAGCTACACCAGACCATTCGGCTGACCAACATTACAATCTAGTAATCCGCCTTATGTTTGTATGCAAGCATCCTAGAATATAGTGCCACAGGCATTGATGAAATTATTATCCGTTACCTTTTCGTTACAAGACGTGCAATGAGGTAATTTCATATTTCTGTTTTTTTTTACAGAGAAGCTGTCTATGGCTAGGATCCCAGGATTTCTTCGTGGCGTGAGGTCGACAGAAAACTATCATTATCTATGGCTCATACCCCCACATGTAACGGCTCATACACCAGTAAGGCCGAAAGAGAGAATCAGCTTTTATTGAGTCTTTGATTGGGTCAAAGCTGGCCACATATACGACCGCCCCTCTCGCCGCCTCCCTTAGATGGCGGCCTGCCCTTGTAGTCTAGCGGCGTCCGCGGCCATCCGGACAACCCAGAGCTGATCCTCCGGGTAGCTGCTGAGCAGCATAGCCACTCAGGCAGAGCCTACAAGCACTCGGCAAAGTGAAGCGAACAGTGCATGATTTCTTTGGAATCACGCATACAACATACAGAACAGCATACATTTTACTAAAGAACAAACACAAAACAAGTATGCGATCCACATATTTAATAAGGCGCTCCTGCACCTACATGCAAAGCGAAGTACCTAGCACTCCCTGCATATGTCTCCCCGTAAACATTTTAGGGGCGAAGCTCCTTATAGCGGCACCCGTTCCGTCCCCGTCGTCGTCGTCGTAGTGGTAGTGTGTAACCAGTAGTGTGTAACCAGTCTGAGAAAAATGAGAAAAAAATTCCGAAGTTGTGTCCGTAGCGCGGAATCGAACCAGGGACCCCTCGCTTCCGAGCGCGCGGCGTTAGCCCACTACGCCACGAAGCGGACATGGACACACGCACCGCGATGGCAATAAATACCCAACATTAACGAAAGGCCGCATTTCTAGCGCGTTTCTAACGCGTTTGTGCTAGCGCGTTACGGCCCGTGTAAGAAGCTGGTGTAAGACGCTGTGGCCTCTCCGCCTTACCTTCAACGCGTTTCGAACGCGCTGCCCAAAGCGGTGGCAAGTCAAGTTCAAGTCGAGGAGCGTTTATGAATACGGGGGGGTATACTCTCTCAGCAGTCATGTGATGGCGTCGGCAAACGCGGTGCACGTTCCGGCATGTGTAAGGAAGGAAGGAAAGAGTGGAGAAGGAAAGGCAGGGAGGTTAACCAGTTCAGCACAACCGGTTTGCTACCCTACACATGGGAGCGGGGTGAGGGGGAATGAAAGATGGGGAGGAGAGAGAGAGCACATAACGTACACAGCACACACATCGTCAGTCACCGTCCGTCACTCTTGCGTGGTACGTGACATCACTGTCATAGCCGCTTGTCCAAGCCCGTTTCCTTTAAAAACCTAAGCAGTCCCTTCGTCGCTTTCAGCTGCGATGTCTTCTGTCGACGACACGTGAGAATGGTTTCAATTGACAGTGGTCGATTGTCGGCATGTGTAAATGGCTGCGTAAGACGCTGTGGCCGCTCCCCCTTACTAGAGAGTACTGCACGTTTCTAACACGTTTGTGCTAGCGTCCCCTTAAGCGGGAGATCCGATGATTCCCTCCGGAGCTTCGCCCACTCATCATCATTCACCCCGTGGATATGCTGTGATTTTTTTAACAGCGAAGCTGTGTAAGCTATCCGTAAAACCTTGCTCGTCGACCAAAAGAACATCACTGAGCAATGAGTCACTTGTGTTGCCTAGCAACCACCTCGTGGAGCGGCGTCTGCTTCGCCTCCTCTCCCTGCCGTGCACATTTTGCCTTGACAAAAGACGTTAAGGAGAGGGAAGGAGAGCATGCGCGTGGCGCGCGCTATGCTCGGGAGAGAGAAAGAGGAAATGAGAGCGAGAGAGACACAGAGAAAGAAATTGTAGTGGTACCAACGAGGCAACGCGCAGAGCCACTGCCGACGCCATCCGCGTTTCCCCGTTGGCCGCATTCGCCCCGAACGCGCGCAGTGTCCGTGACTGCCGCGGGCGCCTCTGGCGGCGACTCGGCAGGTTTTGACCGCCCACGCTCCGGCAAACGTGGAGGCCCAGCTTGACCGTGACGCCACCGGGGAGATAAAACTCGGAACTGCCGCGATGGCGCCAGAACTCTCGTTGACTCTATAGCGAGCACATGTAGCCTTGACATGGGACGACCAAGGAAGATCCAGACACTTGAAAAAGAAGCCGCTCATCCTGAAGCACGTCGCGTGGCCAAGCGAGAATTTGCGCGTCGGCGGTGAGCCGATTCGGAATACCGTGCCTAGCAGCACTTAGCATTTGCTAGCAAAACTTAGCCAAGTCTAATAAAACCCGTAAGAAGCTAGGTCGATCACCAGCTCCGCTGTTTACTCCAGCCTTCCACCACTAGTGCAAGATGCCCACATTTTTAGGGGCGAAGCTCCTTAGGGTGTGGGTCTGTCCCTCCTCTGTAGTAGTAGTAGTCGTCGTAGTAGGTAGCCACGTCTACTTTTATGAGAAAAAAAATTCCGACAGTTGACAGTTGTGGCCGTAGCGGAATCGAACCAGGGACCCCTCGCTTCTGAACGCGTGGCGCTAACCACTACGCCACGAAGCGCACATGGACAGCCGCACCACGAAGGCAATAAATACCCAACATTAACGAAAGACTGCGCGTTTCTAACGCGTTTGTTCCAGCGCGTTACGGCCCGTGCAAGAAGCTGGTGTAAGACGCTGTGGCCTCTCCGCCTTACCCCCGTATTCATAAACGCTGATGGCGTCGGCAAACGCGGTGCACGTTCCGGCATGTGTAAACGGCTGCGTAAGACGCTGTGGCCTCATCCCCTTAGAGTACTAAACGTTTCTAACGCGTTTGTGCTAGCGTCCCCTTAAGCGGGAGATGGTGCAATTATAATGAAGGGCGCTGTTATAAAATAGGAATGACGTCACATATGGCGCGTGTCATTGGTGGAAGTCAATCGTTCGATTTAGTGCGGCGAGACTGGGCGAATTACACGGAAGATTCACGGTTTACCGATGATTCCCTCCGGAGCTTCGCCCACTCATCATCATTCACCCCGTGGATATGCGGTGTTTTTTTTTCTCTTCTTTGTCAGGTCAGGACCGCTTGATTCTTTAGAAGCCTCTTTATCAGGGCTTTTACATATGGGTGGAGTACAAGTAAGCAAGAATTTACCATATTTTCACAGGTACATGAAAATAAAGATAGACAGACCTGCGGGAAAAAAGCAACAAGAAATAAAACTAATGCACGTGTTAGTCTATGTATTAGAAACTGCTAGGCAATAATGAAGAAACACCAGCAATGAATGTAGGGTACTTACAGACCTCACCAGCAACGTGTGAAAGACCATGAATGAACAAAGGAAGTGGCTGTGTGTGATCGCGTCTTTTAACATTTAAAGTTGATGACCAGTGCTTTCTGATATTCGAGAGCGTGGAGGATGAATGGCACATTGTTGAGTAAACTGTAAAATAGTTCTTAGTTCCAATTTCGGTGACTGGGAGTATACCCAGCACCTCCGCGAAACTATAAGGGAGTTTAATTACAAATAGCGGGCTACGCAACAAAACAGCTTTGGCCCAAGAGCGTCGGTCGCTGTCTCGCGCGCTCTGGGCTGCCGGACTTCGTCGTCCTGTCTCAATGGTCCCCGACTCTCTTGCCCACTACACGTATAAAAAAGAGGAATACTGGCTGCAGCACAGTCGTGAACATGCAACTGTAAATCATATGTTGCTTTAAGGCATGATACAGATACTTCATATGAGTAGGATGAGTGAATGTATCGCTCATGGCGAATTTCTGTTCAGCGGTCACAATTAGGAAAATGGATGATGAAGGAAATAAATTATCTGCACTGCACAGAAATTCACCATGAACGCTTACCAATTCGCTCAGTTTTCTATCCGAATGTATCGTGTAGCGCGATTTCGAAAAAAAGATCAAGCACGGTGACAATACAATTCTTTTATGGGTCCCAGAAAAGCCACTCATACTTAGCCGTGATGAGCGGTTTGTCTACGAGAAGCTTTAGACTCCAGAATTCTCATTCGGTAAAGTGTTCATTTATGTGACATGACACACAAAAGATATTGTTATATACCTATGATAATTTACAGTTTATTATTTTCGTATATACACAATAACACCTATAAAGTGGTGTACGTATATGACATTAACATTTTACACAATTATATGGCAGATTGTACATACGTAACATAGACATAAACTGCATACACGCATAACATCACCGCAGTGGTTACTGTAAGAGTTGGATGGCGAGTGTTTGAACAGAAACGGTGGCAAGATTAATGCGATAGAGCGGGCCAATGTGTGTTCGGTAATTGCAAAACTGCAGTTGTGCTATGTCAACCTATAATGCGCGAAAAGGCCGAGCGCCGGCAAGCATGGTCGCAGCACGTCGGTTTATCTGGGGTCAGAAGACCATTAAGTGCTTACGGCTTTCTTGCGGAACGTACACACCACATAATAACTCGCAATCAATGTGAGAGAGAGCTTCTGGGTAGAGCAAGTTTGACGGACTGAAACCGGAACAACGAAACTCCATGTTTTCTATGAAAACTAAACAAGAAAACACAACAGCACGTTAAAAGTGTATAGTTAGCGGAGCGTCGCATGCACCACATTGCTCCTGAAAGCCATCAGAATGTATAGCGTGGAAAATAATTTGATTTAGTTCACAGGCAATTTCTTCTGATTACCGGTAGATGCACTCGCACTCGACGCATTCAGGTATTTCCGCTTGGAATTAGTGTTGGCCTAAGGGTTAATGCATCTAAACACTTCATTTAAAGGTGCAGGGAACTTTAAGATTAGTGCCTCCTGTGATTGAAATTGAAATATGTGAAGGTTATAAGCTGCACGAACAAAGGCAGCACATTTGTAAATTTTAAATTCTTGTATGTTTACCCATTTGTATGCTAGCCATAACCATGTAAAAATCAGCTCTCTGGTGTAGTGGCATAAAAGGTAGCAAACTTTCTACAAAACACCTCTGGTTTCTTAGTTTTTTTGTTACATCCACAGTTAATTCCTTATCTCTTGTCACTTTCATGTACACTTAACTTTAAAGCCTGAATACTTTTTATCATCGTTATCATCAGCCTATATTTATTTCCACGGCAGGACGAAGGCCTCTCTCTGTGATCTCCAATTACCCCTGTCTTGGGCTAGCTGGTTCCAACTTGCGCCTGCAAATTTCCCAACTCCTTCACCCCACCTAGTTTTCTGCCGTCCTCGACTGCGCTTCCATTGTCTTGGTATCCATCCTGTAACTCTAACGGTACACCGGTTATCCATCCTACGCATTACATGCCCTGCCCAGCTCCATTTTTTCTCTTAATGCCAATTAGAATATCGGCTATCCCCGTTTGATCGTTGATCCACACCGCTCTCTTCCTGGCTCTTAACGTTAGGCCTAACATTTTTAGTTCCATCGTTCTTTGTTCGGTCCTTAACTTGTTCTCGAGCTTCTTTGTTAACTTCCGAGTTTCTGCCCCACATGTTAGCACCGGTACAATGCAATGATTGTACACTTTTCTTTTCAACGGCAGTGGTAAGCTCCCAGTCAGGATTTGGCCATGCCTGCCTTATGCACTCCAACGCAATTTCATTCTTCTGTAAATTTTATTCTCATTATCAGGGTCCCCTGTGAGTAATTGACCTAGATAACCATACTTCTTTACAGATCTTGTGGCTGACTGGTGACACTGAATTCTTGTTCTCTTACCCGGTTATTGAACATTATCTTTGTCTTCTGCATTTTAATCTTCAACCCAATTCTTACACTTTCTCAATTAAGGTCCTCAATCATTCACTGTAATTCATCCCCATTGTGGCTGAATAGGACAATGTCATCAGCAAACCGAAGGTTACTGAGATATTCGCCGTTGAGCCTCACTCCAAAGCCTTCCCAGTCTAAGAGCTTCAATACTTCTTCTAAGCATGCAGTGAATAGCATTGGAGAGATTGTGTCTCCTGGCCTGACCCCTTTGTTGATAGGTAACTTTCTACTTGTCTTGTGGGCAACCAAGGTAGCTGTGTAATCCTTGTAGATGTTTGCCAAGATATTCACTTATGCCTCCTGTACTCCTTGATTACGCAATGCCTCTATGACTGCTGGCATCTCTACTGAATCAAATGCTTTTTCATAATCTATGAAAGCCATATAGAGAGGTTGATTGTACTCCGCAGATTTCTCTATTACCTGATTGATGACATTGATATGATCCACCGTAGATTATCCCTTTCTGAAGCCAGCCTGTTTTCTTGGTTGGCTGATGTCAAGTGTTGCCCTGATTCTATTAGAAATGATCTTGGTGAATATTTTATACAATACCGACAGCAAGCTAATGGCGTTCTTCCAGCTTTATGGTAGACTTGAAGTCGTGAGGCATTGCGTATAAAGGGCCGCAAACTTTTCAAGCATGATATCTCCTCCATCTTTGAATAAATCGACTGTTATTCCATCTTCTCCAACAGCTTTTCCCCTGGTCGTGTCTTTCAAGGCTATTCTAACGCCATCGCTAGTTATAGAAGGAGCCTCTGTATCCTGTTCACCACTACTTCGAATGAAAGTCGCTTGGCTGCTCTGTGCACTGTACAGGCCAGTATAGAATTCTTCCGCTGCTTTTACTATGACATCGAAATTGCTGATGATATTGCCCTGGTTATCTTTCAGTGCATACATCTTGCTGTGTCCTATGCCAAGTATTCTTCTCACTGATTTCATGCTGCGTCCATGTTTTACTGCTTCCTCAATTTTTTCCCACGTCATAATTTCGAATATCGCTTACTTTCTTGGTGACAGTTCAGCGAATTCTATCTTGTCTCTCGAGTTTGACACTTTCATGTTTTGTCGTTTCTTTATTAGGTCCTTTGTTACTTGGGACAGCTTACCTAATGTTTGCCTTGGTTCCTTACATCCCACTTCAATTGCTGCTTCGGAGATCAGCATAGTTACGGTTTCAGTCATTACCTCTTTGTTGTCTGCATCTTCCTGTTCTAAAGCTGCATATTTGTTGGCTAGCACGAGTCTGAATGGGTCTGCTTTTACCCTTACTGCGTCCAGGTTGGCCTGTTTCTTCTTGACTAATTTTATTCTTTCTCTCTCAAAATTGAGAGAAATTATAGACCTCACTAACCTATGATCACTACACTTTACTCTACCTAACACATCCTGCACTATGCTGGGATCGGCAGAGAGTGTGAAATCTAGTTCCTTCCTTGTCTCTCCATTAGAGCTTTTCCAGGTCCTCTACTTGTTGCTGCGCTTCCTGAAGAAGGTATTCATTATTCGGAGCCGATTCCTCACCGCGAACATCTACCAACATCTCTCCTCTAGTGTTCCTAGAATTGATGCCGTAGTTGCCAATTGCTTGCTCACCAGCCTGCTCTTTCCCCACTTTTGCATTGAAGTCGCCCATGACTACAGTATACTGAGTTTGCACCTGTCTCATTGCTAATTCAACATATTCATAAAACTGTTCTAATTCTTCATCATCGTGACTAGAGGTTGGGGCGTAGGCTTGTATTACCTTCATTTTGTACCTCCTATTCAGCTTTATTACGACGACTGCCACCCTCTCATTATTGCTGTAGAATTCATCAATGTTGCCCGCTATGTTGTTATGGACTAGAAATCCTACCCCGGATTATCTCTTATCTGGAAGGCCTCTGTAGCAGAGGTCGTGGCCGTTAGGCAGCACTGTGTAAGCCTCACCAGTTCTTCTAACCTCACTAAGACCAATAATATCCCAGGCAATGCCTGATAATTCTTCAAATAGCCCTGCTAAGCTAGCCTCACTCGAGAGGGTGCGCGTGTTCAACGTTGCCAGGTTCAGTTTTCATTGGCGGCCTGTCCGGACCCAGAGATTCTTAGCACCCTCTAGCCGCGTAGCAGGTCTGACCACCGCCTTGGTCAGGTGCTCCGCCGCCACTGGGGATTGAGGGCCATGGGTAAATTGGAGGAGTCATTTGGGAGGTAGCAGCCGAATACTGCCCCAGGGAGGTCAATTCCTGTTCTGGTGAGGGAGTGACATTGTTGAAGCTTAGTGGGCCTTCCTAATTTGGTTGCACCTTGACTAGTATAGCTCCACTAGCTCTGGGCGATTTTTTAATTTTTTTGCTGGTGTCAGGCACCAGTCTATGCCTGAAAATGTAGTGGACTGGAGGAGGGTTGGGGCATAGATGTTCCATAGATGTTGGGGCATAGTTACCAGGAATAGTTCCTGGCAACTGAGGTGCTGTAGTGTGTCGCACTTTTTTTGTATGCCGTGGTTTAGTCTGCACAAAATAAATCTTTAATTCGCGGTTTTGAAATGGGTCTTGTGTTGCGAGGGCGGCAGTCGCAGTAACCTGTTCAAAAGTATCATGGTAGGCGGGTTGGGACTGCCCAATTTATTCAAGAGAGAAATTGTTGCTGGCTTCTTTCTAAGGAACCAAGACAACGCATTTTTGCGAACAGGGATGCAGATGGGACTGAAAGAAACTGACTCGCCATGCCGGCCTGGTGAAAGTGGACGTCCAGCGAAGCTGTTGAAAACCACCACTACAACTTCTGAGGGGATATGCACTGCTTTATTGCTTTAGAGTAATGGTTGCAATGGTAATTTAAGAGTTATGGTAGTAATCGGAAAAATGGTAATTTTTACAGCATGCCACAGCCCATAGCGTTGCTGCAACAACATTGAAATGAATTGCTAGGCTGGTTCTTTTCTACGTGGAAGACTAGGAACGTCACTCCCCACGAGGCAAGCTGCTCTCGCCGCGGCAGCTTGCGGAACAGCAATATTTACTGGGAAACGTATGCGGGGAGCGCTAAGAGCTTGCTCTTAAACAGGCTGCTACTTTTGTACGAGAGGTACGCTGACCACATATTTATACAGATAGATCAGCAACTCTACAATGTTCCTCTGGAGCCGTGGTTTTCCCAGCGAAAGCTACTACCATCAGTTTAAAGACGTGTCAGCCAACAACATCGACGGCTGCGATACTTGCAGCTCTTCGCGCTGCACTTCGTCTCGTCAGCCAGGAACATCCTCGAAGATGGTCTATATTCAGTGACTCGAAGGCAGCACTGCAGTCGTTACTGTCAGCCCTGCGGCGCGCACCACACTAAAAACTGGTATTCGAGATTGGAGAGGTAATCTATAGCTTGGCTGAGCAAGGACAGAGCGTGACATTTCAGTGGCTTCCAAGTCACTGCGGCGTCATAGGCAACGAGCACGCCGATAACGCTGCTCCATCGGCTCTTCAAGGCGACAACGAAGAGTCGATACTGTTTTCAAGGAAAGACGCCGCTAGGATACTTCGAATGCTCACCCGTGATATAACGTTCTCCAAGTGGAACACGCCAAGTTTGCTATGCAACCGACCACACCGCCTAGACCCTTCCCTTCGCCTTCGCATCCTAGCTGGTCGCTGCCGACTCGAAGCTACCCTGCTTTATCGAATGTGGCTAGGAGTAGCCTTTACGAAGTCTTTTGCTTTGCGAATCGGATGGGCTGATGACGCCTCACGTGATCACTGTGGTAGCGAGGAGTCTGTTCAACACCTTCTCTGTGGCTGGCCTCGCTACAATTTACAGAGACGATCGCTCGCAATCGCGATAGCGCGCTTGGACCAAAGACCTTTAACATAGGAAACCATTTCAGAATTCCGCCATCACAAAGCATCACAGCGCAGCGTGACGAAAGCTCTGTTGCAGTTTTTAAAGATTACAAAATTGGATAAGCGGCTGTAGCCTGATCTGACTTACAGTGCTACAAGTGCTACTGTTCTGTGCAGTGATTGTATGCGGTGACATTAACTGACTGTCATTGTGTATCTTTGCTCCGTTCTTTTTTTTCTGACTTTACTTTCTGTTAACTTTACATCCCCCTCCCCTCTCTCCCCGGCGTAGGGTAGCAAAATGGACCTTTCCCTCTGGTTAACCTCCCTGCCTTTCCCTTTTCTTCTTTCTGTCTCTAGTATCGCAATCGATGCTTCGCCTTTCGGGCGAAACGGTGACTTTTTTTCTCCAAATTCGCCTCCGCATACGGCTACCGTAAAGCCCCTGGAAAAAACTCCAGGGGCTTTAGGCTGCCGAAGAGGCGATCGCCTTCTGGATAATATTTTGCAAGGTACACCGACCGGGTCGTGCCGCTGTATGAGTGGTAGAAATGATGGAAAAGGGGTTTGTATTTGGGTTTCCGCGTTACAGGAGGGGTAGTCTATAAGATTCCACCAAGTGGGCTGTCCTCTTCGGCTGTCGCTACTGGCTCCAGCAGCACGAGAGAGAAGGAGCCAGCCAGTCTCTTTCGCGTTCGTGCTGCAGGAGCCAATCACGACAGCCGAAGTGGACAGTCCACTAGGCGGACTCTTACAGAATACCCCCCAGCATTATGTTTTCTCGTATATTAAAATTACAATCCGACGCTATGCCATACCTGGAGGTTGTGATTAAATGGTACTTTACGATTTTTATGATGCATTTTACTTTGAGAAATTGAATTATTTCACCAGCGCCTCTGCGCCTCTGCGCCACGCAGATGGGCTCTGTGGTCGTTATTTAAGGGGTTTTAAAAATTTTAATCCTCCTTGGTTTTGGGTTGGGATGGTTCGGGATGATTTTCATGGCCGCGGGCGCCGCACGCCGAGACCGACGCCAACGCCGCATTTTCTGCCACACGGGGCCCTTAACGCTATCGCGTTAAAACGCATTAGGCAGGTGAAGTCCCAGTTGGACCTGCCATAGAGTTACTGCATATAGCTCAGCTCCCTGTGGGAGCCATGTATAGTAACTATAACCTGGCCAGGAGGCGAGCGCCATCTGGATGGTGTTCTTGCATGTAATCTACCCGGGCGCGCCGTTGTTGTATGGTAGAAATGCCGGAAAAGGCGATTGTGTTTGAGTTTCCTAGTATCAGAATTATGTTTCCTCGTACATTCAAATTACAGTCCGACGCTATCATGTCCGTAGGTTCTGTTTAGGTCGTGCTTTACGATTTTTCTGATGGAGTTTACTTTGAGAAATTCAATTAGTTCACTAACAACTCCGCGCCACGCGTAGGGCCTGCGTGGCCGGGGTGGTTTGGGATGATTCTCTCCGCCACGGACGTGGACAACGGCGCCGGTTTTTATTGACACGGGGCCCTCAACGCTGTCGGGTTAATAACTTTGTCAAGAACATAGTACAAGGTATGATCAACTTTATTTATAGTATGGCGTGCAAATATAGCCCGCATATACCGCATGTCATATAGCAAGGCGTGACATATACATTGTGGGAACTCCAACATGGTTAGCGGCATCAGAGCTAACTGTGGAATAAGACGAGGGATGTGCGAGAGTGGCGCGAGGGACGCGCGAGCTGCGGCTGGGCGCCCTTGGGCGCGGCCGGCAGCGATAGGGAGCCTACATGCAAGCGTTACATGTAGGCTCCCTAGGCAGAGACTGTAGCTAGCTGGTGTGGGCTGCGGGATTGAGCCGTTTCCCACATTGGCGTCCGAAACGGGGTGCCTGGCTGCGTTCCGGGATGGACCATGGTCGTGGGAAAGGCTGACGGCGCCCCTTCTACAGCCAGTAGCGACTCCTACTGCAGCTTGGTGCGTGACCATTTCCGCGGTGCGAGCTACACCTCTGATGTTCGGTAACAAACGCTTCCTCCGGCTCCTCCTCCGTCACCGTCATCGAGCCTAGCTGGCGCGGGACTTTGTGGCGGCATAGTCTCCTACGCGCTGCTGCTGCTGCTGCTGCTGCGTTGCAGGAGCTCTTTAGATGAGCAGATTTTTGGGTCAGTTGGTGATGCATATTTGACTAAAGTGAAGCTCAATAGGCGAGGTATTCACTGTGGGGTCGCGACCTGCCTTTTCGTTCGCTGCTTGGCCATTTTTAACAGTTAAGCTGTTGTTGCTAACCGTAAAAAGTGGCGTCGGCTGTCGCGAAACCTCGCCGAGCTATGACGTCACTGCGTTGCCTAGCAACCACCTCGTGGAGCGGCGTGTGCCTTGCCTCCTCTTCGGGCCATGCACATGTTGCCTTGACATGGGACGTTAATGAGTAGTAGTAGTAGTAGAGGTTTAGGTTGGGAAAAGATGCGTATTTCTGCAGCCCTTATAGGGAGCATGGCTCAGCATCTGGGGGGAGGGGTATGGGGGGAGAAAGAGGGAAATAGTGGGAGAAGGGGAAAGGGAGAGGGCACTCGTCCTCGTCTCGGGCAGGGTGCCCCTACAGCCGGTCAGCCAGCATAGTGTCCGCAAGGTAGCCGAGGACCACCTTGAACACTTGGCTGGGGTTGCGGGCTGGATGCAGCAGGTCCGTGCTGGCAGCAGAAGGTAGACCCATGCGGCGGAGTTGAGCCACCATGGTGTTGCGGTGTTGGTCGAGTGCGGGGCAGGAACATAGGAGGTGCTCCAGTGTTTCGTCTGCCCCGCACTGAGAGCAGGCTGGGGAGTCTGCTCTGCCCAGGTGGAAGCTTCGGGCGGCTGTCCAGCAGCAGCCAATCCGAAGGCGTAGTAGGAGGGATCTCTCCCTTCTGGTCAGTCCCCTGTCAGGCAGCCGTGTCGGAGGGCTCTGCCTTGCCACGCGTGCGTCGGGGTGGCAGCTCAGCAGCAGTCGTTGAATGGTGCTCCTTGAGTAGTCCGACGACACGACCGCCTGGCTGGGAGCCGTGTCCGTGCCGTGTGCCTCCTTTGCCAAGGCATCTGCCTCTTCATTGCCTGGGATTCCCACGTGGGCAGGTACCCAGTGCAAAGAGACGTCAGTACCACTGGCGCGCAGAGCGTGAAGCTTTGTCACCAGGAGGGCTGCACTGAAGCCAGCCCTCTCCGGGAGGCACACAGCCTGGAGAGCAGCTCGCGAGTCGCTGGCCACTGCGACCGGTACCCCAGGGGGCTCGGCTGCCAGCAGGTCTGCGGCCAGGTGGAGGCCTGCCATCTCAGCAGCGGTGGAGCTGGCCGAGAAGGGGAGTCGACAGGTCGATGCCCTGCCGAGCGCGGGGGCCACACAGGCCGGAGTGGCTGAGCCGCTGTCGGGGAGGACGGAGCCATCCGTGAAGACAAGCAGTCTCCCCGCCAGCTCTTCCTCCAGCTTGGAGGTAGCCACCTGGAGGAGTACGCAGCTGGACGACGTTAATGAGAGGGAAGGAGAGTATGCGCGCGGTGCGCGGAATGCTCGGGAGAGGGAAAAAGAAATTGAGAACGAGATAGAGAAACAAATTGTAGCAGCACAAACGAGGCGACGCGCAGGGCTGCTGCCGACGCCTCCCGCGTTGCCTAACCGCGCATGCGCCGAAGCAGTAGCGATGACGTCACCTCGCGTTGCCTAGTAACCGCTGGCGCAGGTGCGCGCTCGTTTCGCCCGACATGTAGGCTCCCTAGCGACATAGACACGGCTCCTACCTGCCTGTCTGCGTTTGTGGCATGCCAGTAACGCTGTGGCTCGTAGGCGCCGACGAGTTCAGTGCTATTCACGCGAAATGTCGCGAAAGGGAATGTACCTCTGAAAATGATCGCTCGGGATACCTTCCCGACATGCGCAGTTAAGTTAAACCAAGTTAAGACGTAGCAGCAACCAAGTAAATGCCCAACAGTAGCAGCTAGTAAGACTTGAGGATTGGCACTTTCGATGTGCCTAAGCATTGCAGGCCCAAGTGAAAACTTGCCCGCTTCTTTAAGGACTGCCATGGTCAAATGCGGTTTGACAGCTCAGAAGCGGTGGAATCTTATTCTCCTTGGACTTTACACGGAACATCACGGCGACGACAACGGCGACGCCGAGTTCAGAAATACGCTTGCGGCGTCCATATAATTGCTATCACAATAAAAAAAGTGGTCGCAGTTTCACCTGAAAGGCGAAGCATCAATTGCGATAGCAAACTTGTAGAGAGCTATACGGAGTAATGATATTAGCTTTATCAGCTGTATAAACTTGGACATGCAGCAGCATCGGCAACACGCAGAACTGTTGTCGACGCGATCGGCGTTTTGCCCGCGTTCGCTCAAAATGCGTGCGGCGTTGGTGACTGTTGCCGGAGCCTGTGATATAAATAGGCACTTGGTGCCGCAGCTAAACGTCGCCTCCCTTCCCTCCCCCTCCCCCACGGCTTCTCGCGCGTCGGAAGAATGTGCGTTTGCTCTACATATATGGTGATTGTAAAGGAGAAAAGAGACGCCTACTTCTGCAGCCCTTAAGCGAGCACGGCGCGGAACGCGCGTTTGTTCTCCGCCGTGCGTTCACTCCCCGTGAAAGACGTGCCCCTCGCGCCCTTTCACTCGCACATACAGCGTTCGGCGCGCGGCGACGATTTCTTCTCCAAATGACGTCATACGGAACCTCACGGCGACGGCGACGGCTACGGCGACGGCGACGGCGACGCTGACGGCAGAAATCTGCTTTTGAGTGTCCATATAATTGCTATCGCAATAAAACCTAAGTTACGACAATCTGGGGAGGCTACATGCGAGCACAGCGCTTGCACGTAAGCTCCCTAAAACAGCGCTTGCATGTAGGCTCCCTACGACAATCCCTGCATCAACGACGTCTCACGGGTATTTCCCAAAGAGACCCGCCGTGGTTGCTCAGTGGCCATGGTGTTGGGCTGCTGAACACGAGGCCGCGAGATCGAATCCCGGCCACGGCGGCCGCATTTCGATGGGGGCAAAAATGCGAAAACACCCTTGTACTTAGATTTGGGTGCACGTTAAAGAACCCCAGGTGGTCCAAATTTCCGGAGTCCCCCACTACGGCGTGCCTCATAATCAGAACTGGTTTTGGCACGTAAAACCCCATAATTTATTTCCCAAAGAGGCCTAGCAACTGTCATTTTTAGATAGAAGGGCACAAATATATTTATTATTGCACTCCAAAGCAGATTTCTGCCGTCAGCGTCGCCGTCTTCGTCGCCGTTGCCGTGAGGTTCCGTATGACGTCAGTGGAGATGAAATCGTCGCCGCGCGCCGAACGCTGTATGTGCGAGTGTAAGGGCGCGAGGGACGCGCGCTTTTACGGGGAGTGAACGCACGGCGAAGAAAAAAAGGTGTCGCAGTTTCACCCGAAAGACGAAGCATCAATTGCGATAGCAACTTAGTAGAGAGCTATACGGAGTAAGGACAGTAGTTTTATGCGCTGTACAAACTTGGACATGCAGCAGCACCGGCAACACACAGCACTGTTGTCGACGCCGTCGGCGTTTTGCCCGCGTTCGCACAAAATGCGTGCGGCGTTGGTGACTGTTGCCGGACATGACATGACAAGAACTTTATTTGAGTCCTGACTGTTGCCGGAGCCTCTGATATAAATAGGCACTTGGTGCCGCAGCTAAACGTCGCCTCCCTTCCCTGCCCCCCCCCCCCCCCCACGGCCTTTCGTGCGTCAGAAGAAGGCGCGTTTGCTCTACATATATGGTGATTGTAAAGGAGGAAAGAGACGCCTACTTCTGCAGCCCTTAAGGGAGCACGGCACAGAACGCGCGTTTGTTCTCCGCCGTGCGTTTACTCCCCGTGACAGCGCGCGTCCCTCGCGCCCTTTCACTCGCACATACAGCGTTCGGCGGCGCACGGCGACGATTTCATCTCCATTGACGTCATACGGAACCTCACGGCGACGGCAACGGCGACGCCGACGGCAGAAATCTGCTTTGGAGTGTCCATATAATTTCTATCGCAATAAAACGCGCGTTCTGCGCCGTGCTCCCTTAAGGGCTGCAGAAGTAGGCGTCTCTTTTCTCCTTTACAATCACCATATATGGAGAACAAACGCGCCTTCTTCCGACGCGCGAAAGGCCGTGGCGGGGAGGGGGGGGGGTAAGGGAGGCAACGTTTAGCTGCGGCATCAATTGCCTATTTATATCAGAGGCTCCGGCAACAGTCACCAACGCCGTACGCATTTTGTGCGAAGGCGGGCAAAACGCCGACGGCGTCGACAACAGTTCTGCGTGTTTCCGGTGCTGCTGCATGTCCAAGGTTATACACCTGATAAAGCTACTATCATTACTCCGTATAGCTCTCTACAAATTTGCTATCGCAATTGATGCTTCGCCTTTCAAGTGAAACTGCGACAACTTTTTTTAGAAGCGTATAATTTTGGGCCAGTTGATGATGAATATTTCACTACGGTGAAGCTCAATAGATGGGTCTAAAGGAAGGCGAAGTATTGACTGTGTGATCACTACCGGCCTTTTCCATTCGCTGCTGCGCCATTTCTTTAGACTGTATTCATCAAATGCGGTTTGACAGCTGACAAGCGGTGGAATTGTCACCGCGAATTGAGAAGTGAGAAAGCAGCGGCGCACTAAAGGCGCCCAGGGGCATTATCCGCGTTCGCTGCCTGGTGTGCTTCTTGTGATTACGAGTTGTACAACTAAGAATGTCATCTTCACCAACCTTCTCACAAGGGTACTCGCCTTCGCCAGCGCAGTAACTACTTTCCGGAGCAGTGTCCTTATGTACGCGTAGCTCACTCTCCCGCACTCTCA
>NC_051157.2:158573059-158678150 GCF_013339745.2 Dermacentor silvarum | reverse complement strand
GCCGTACGCATTTTGTGCGAAGGCGGGCAAAACGCCGACGGCGTCGACAACAGTTCTGCGTGTTTCCGGTGCTGCTGCATGTCCAAGGTTATACACCTGATAAAGCTACTATCATTACTCCGTATAGCTCTCTACAAATTTGCTATCGCAATTGATGCTTCGCCTTTCAAGTGAAACTGCGACAACTTTTTTTAGAAGCGTATAATTTTGGGCCAGTTGATGATGAATATTTCACTACGGTGAAGCTCAATAGATGGGTCTAAAGGAAGGCGAAGTATTGACTGTGTGATCACTACCGGCCTTTTCCATTCGCTGCTGCGCCATTTCTTTAGACTGTATTCATCAAATGCGGTTTGACAGCTGACAAGCGGTGGAATTTGTCACCGCGAATTGAGAAGTGGGAAAGCAGCGGCGCACTAAAGGCGCCCAGGGGCATTATCCGCGTTCGCTGCCTGGTGTGCTTCTTGTGATTACGAGTTGTACAACTAAGAATGTCATCTTCACCAACCTTCTCACAAGGGTACTCGCCTTCGCCAGCGCAGTAACTACTTTCCTGAGCAGTGTCCTTATGTACGCGTAGCTCACTCTCCCGCACTCTCAATGAGGGAGGAGGATGATTACATGCCGGGGCGCAGAGCAAGGTAAGGAAATTGATAGTCTCAAATAATAGGAGGAAGGGGAGGCGAGGACGTCAAGGAAAGAATCAAAAGCATGAAGTAAGGAAAAAAGACTGTTCAACACACATAAACGCTTACAACGCTTAAAAACAAAACGAACACTTACGTTGACTGCGTTCCATTTCATCAAATAAAAGGCATACGCCGCCTACAAAATGCTTGATCATAGTTTCCTACATATTAACGTTGCGAGAAGTCGCTATTGATATGTATATAAAATTTCTGATGCAACACCTGTAAAGCTAGGCGGAACGTGTATAATGACAGCTATTGAGCTTTTCGAAACATCTGGCTCCGCCGAGACAGTTGCTCGTGGTGCTCATCGGTTATCTGCAATTATTGAGTTAACAACCCAGGTTATTATCCAAGAACGCGTTTTGTATGCTTTGAGAGGTCACTTGTGGCACTATGTTGCACTATGCGGTATGGGTGGCTTTTTCCTTACCACCGGGCTTACGCGTACGTGGGAGACAACCGGTACTTCGAGCGCCGGTCCCTCAAGGACCAGTTCGTAACCGTGTGCAGCCTCCGCGACCACCTCTGGTCACCGGAAGCGCAGTGTCTCAAACGACGGCATATGCGTCTTTCACTTGAGGCGCAGCGCCTCAGCGACAGCGTCGCAATAGGCTAGTTGTCAACAGAATAATAATGCGAAGATGCAGTCCTTACCACCGGTAACATCGAATGGTGGAACCGCTTGACTGTGCGGTTTTTACCGCTGTGTTAAGCAGCGATGCGTGGTGCGATATTGCGTGCGATACCTCTTACGCGTTCGATTTGCTGCATGCGACAATTTGGGAGACATGGCACGAAGGAACTGTTTTAAAACTAGGGCGAGAACTTAGTACAGGGGCCGTATTCTCAAACGTTCCACTTCGCCGATAGTTCGCCTTTCGCCTTCAGGCGCGCGCTGATTGGCTGGTTGAGCAAAATTGGATGATGTAGGGCTCAACGAGCCAATCAGCTCACCCAATTTTTCTGAAACAGTCAATCAGCGCGGCCTCAAGGCAAAAGGCCAACTATCGCCGAAGTGGAACGTTTCAGAATGCGGCCCCAGCTGACTATGCGACAACGTACTTCTAATGTGATGATTGTAACATCTCGACAACTGCTCCCAGGCGCGTCACGCGTGACCTTGCATACTTAGAGTTACCAAAGTAACCTTTCTATACCTCGTATCTCTTACAAACTTGCGACTTCGTGCACACCGATTCCGTCCAAGCACTCGCGTACGCCCAAAGCTGTATTCGTCAGGTCACGACCGCACGCATGCTTCACGTGCTGCGTCTGCGTCACGTGCTAGCTTATCGCATTCTCAATTCCCCCGTGACAGCTAGAGCATTGAGACGTGCATGTTTTTCAGATCGGCCCTTATTAATGCGAAAGAAATATGTCTCATGAGGCAGAAAAGCCAGCGTTGTCTGCAACGAGTGGTAACAAGGATCATCATCAGCTTCTTGTAAGTTATAACAAGTTAGAGTAAGGTCACTCAAGGCGGAGTAAAGTGAATGAAGGTGGTTAAAATTAATTGAGGAATATTAATGTTGGAACAAAGAAGAGCAAGGTGGAATAAGGTGAACTAAAGTGAAGTAAGGTGGATTAAACTTAGTACAAATTATAGCAAGGTTGAATAAAAGGGATTAAGGAGGAATAAAGTGGATAAATTCTTGTACATATTATAAAAATGTGGATTAAGGCGGAGTTGTGAAGTTCACATGACAATGTATGACGTATCATAGGCGTAACCAATTAACTAGAGAAGTTATAATGATTTCGCATTCAAATAACCGGAGGATACTTAAATGACTCAATTTTTTATTTTGTCGCCCGCCGCAGTAGCACAGTATAGCAATGGCGTTGAGCTGCTGAGGTCCACGTCGCAAGTTCCATACACGCCACGGCAGTCGCATTCCAATAGCGGCGAAATGCAGAAATACTGGTGCAGTTGTATTAGGAGGTCACAAATTATTCGAAGTCTCTCAGTGTGGTGTGTACGCCCTATAATCAGATCATGGTTTTGGCACGTACAGGCCCAAAATTTAATTTCTCATCCCACGTTTTTCGGCAGACAGATGCCTACAAAGTGGGTGAGGCCCGCCTATAAGCCTTTTGCACTATTAAAAAAAAGTCTGGGAGAAGGGGCGTCATCTATAGAAGTCACGAGATCCTGCCACTGATCCACACTTGAGTCACTGCACTGTGACAAGCCCATTATTAGAGAGGTTTAAAATAGCCGACGAAGGTGGCAATGTGGGCTTGTTGGTCTGTCATCATGGAATGGTAATTTGCATCATGGAATGGTCTGTCATCATGGAATGGTAAGCGCTTGTCTTCATCTTCGTTTCCTCTCGTGTCCGTGTTTTTATGCGCTTCAAAATTACCATTTAGAATAGCGTTTGCTATACCAAATGTAAACGCATCACGCCAGTAAAGAAATAGCGTTGTTCTCTAATTGCATGCTCCGTGCGGTATTGGATGTCCATGTTTTACATGCACTATACGAACGTACTTTATGTGGCGAGTTTACCGTACGTAATGTTTACGTGCACTAAAAAATACAGTTGTCAAACGTGGCGGCACCCATGGCCCCCGATTCAGCGTAAATTCGTGTGATGGCTACGCCTTCGGCTGTTAAATAGCACAAGGCCGGTGCACTTCGATCCATGACATCATGCTACCTTGCGCGGCAGCCATAGAATCTAATGGGAAGGCTCCCGAGTACTCCTAAGCCACGGTGATTTTGATGTCACCGCTTTGTGGCTATGCACGCCATCGGTGATTACAAGTAACTGTAGAAAGGAGTTTCCTCTTTCTCTATGCTCACCTGAAATGTTAGTAATGAGCGTAAAACGAGTCAAATTTTAAGACCGTTTGGCGATTCCAGTGGTCATAGGCCTAACGAGACCCGTCGGCATAGAAGCGACAGGATTGTCGCTAATGTGTGGCCTTGCCTTGGATATGTTTGGCAGCATGCAATAGACGGTGCCCTGTGTTCTAACGTCGTCCTTACGTTAAGCGTTTCCTCACGTTCTACTTAAAGGTCTTGAAGGGATGCACACAGTACACTGTAAAAAATTGCCCTGGTTTTACGGCAAATCTGGTGGTGATGCGTAACCGAACACTGTTTCGTAAATAAAGAACGGTCATTTCCGTATAACCGACAACCGTAAAATAGAGGCCATAATATAAAATACGAGTGCTTACGTATTTCGAAAATGGAAGACTCTGTATACTGAATCTTACGGTTCAACCGCTAAAGTACAGGTGCTTTCCGTATTTAGAAAAGGGAAGACTCTGTATGATGTATCTTATGGTTCAACCGTTAAAGTACAGGTGCTTTCCGTATTCAGAAAATGGAAGACGCTGTATGTTGAATCTGTACTATACGGTCCAACCGCTAAAATACAGGTGTTTCCTGTATTACGTATTCCAGAGCATATTGATTGTTTAGAGAAAGTAAAATCGGGGACAAAAGTTCCCAAAACGTGTGAGCGCCGACCGAATATTATTGGTGCACTTTCTGCCGGGATCAGCCGCTCTAAGATTAGCATTCGGAAAGTGGTCTGGAACGCAGATGATAGCGGCTGATAGTGCAGAGATGCAATTTGGTCGGCACTAACACATCCTGGGCACTTTTGTCCCCAATAGTACTTATCCTTTATTGCAAATGTCATGAATGCAGCTCGTAGCAGAAGCAGCAGGTCGCTATTGAGAAAACTGTCTGGCTAACACATTGACATAGCTTTGACATGACACTTTGCATTATGTGATATGAATGAATTTGATAACGTGCATACAAACAAGAGCAAAATTTCAGTCAAGTTGTTTAGATCACACAAGCAATTTTATTTGCTTCAACCACTCGTCTTGCACTGTTTCCTGGTTTAGCTATTCTTCTCCCCATATGCCTTGCCGGGATAAACTTGCTGCTGTTAGGCAAAACAAACAGTATTGGTGAATTTCTATCCTAAACAAAGCGGGGAAAAAACCACAATCGCAGAACACAACAAAGCGATATCTTAAGTGTTAGAAAAACATGAACTTAGTTCAACATTGTCAGAACAAGAGATGTTGCTGTAGCCAATTAACATTTCAACACAGGTGCATGTCATCAGGGCAGCAACTGTTTTCGTTGGCAGCGGTACTGTGTGTGCGTAGCTCGCTCGCCCCTAGCCTCATAGGTGGAGAAGCTGGTGCATATAGTCGGTCATAGTGCGTGCATGTGTTTAGCAGTGATTGTGATGGATGTGTTTAGCAGTGATTGTGATGGAGAGCATAGGGGCACTGCTGTCAGTTCTTACAATGAGTAGGGATGACCAAAATAGAAAACGATCTGTAGACCTACCCTTCCCAGAAATCAAAATAGGAATTAAGATAAACTGTTTGGACATTTGAAAAACAAGCAATGAAGAAATAAGGAAACTAAACTTTGGATCAAGAAGTGTCTGGTTAATATTAGTGGCAATGGCGAACGAAGGCACATTATCAATCACATTTTGTCGACAGCAGATAAAGAAAATCTTTTTTGTCAAAATATAAATTAAATAAGGACATCCAAATGAAACTGGCTATTACTTTAAATAGTAAACAACAGCCTGTGAAGAAAATGGGGCAGGCAATACGATAACCAGTGCAAGATTGAGAAAAGTTGAGTGCTGTTTATGTTCATGCCACTACTGACGACTTCGAGTTTCTGTCTTCCTGTTGAACCTGTCTTACATGAACAGGGACAGACAGACAGACAGACAAAGAAATCTTATTCAGGTTGTGAGGAACTGCGCTGGGACGCCCCCTTTCAGGGGGAGTCAGTAGCAGTCGCGGGCCGCTCCCACACAGGGACCGGAAGACCGTGGCCCTCCGCCCTCTCGCAGGCCCTCTGGATAGCCCGAAGTTGAACCGAGAGGTCGCCACTTTTAAGGGCTTCCTCGCAGTCCTCTTCGTTGTTGAACTCTGTGTCGCGTAACGCAGGACATTACCAGAGCATATGAGCTAATGAGCAATACGCCTCTCTGCAGTCCGGACATTGCGGTTCGATGTTGGGCGAGAAGTTACTAAGGAAATGGGTCATTTTGCAAACAAGTCTACATTCAGATGCTGTTCAAATCTTCAATGTAGTTTTAATGGAAGAAAATGTTATGGACAGTGCTGCTGGATGGGCATTCATTCAGCATTACCATCCACAGCTGTCATGCTTAAAATTTAATGGTCTCACTGGACCTTAGTTCATGGCAAATCATTAGCTGTTTTTTTAACGCAGATGCCTTCAAATTATATCGGTGAGCAGGAGTGCTAGCAAACTACATTATACCTGTTGCCGCAATTAAGTGATATTTGGTAAGAATGAGTGAAAGAAACAAGCAGCATTCTACAATACTGATTCAAGTCATCTGCAAAAGCTGCTAAAATTAGTATACCCTGCCCCCAATACACAACAATCACATACCACATTGACGCTCATGGCGTTGATCACGCAATTAGAACACTAGTCATCAAATGAGGAGAAAGGGGATCAGAGGGCAGATTCTTTTTCTTAGAACATCAAATGTGCTTCGCATTAATGTTGCATCCCAACTCCGACAGGAGCAGTTTGTGAGATGGTGACCGATGCATAAGAAAACTCTGGACATTCTGTGCACCAGAATGTTGCCTCACGAGGTGTCATGCACACGAATGCACTTTTGCATGCAAAATGACGTCCTGTAGTCAAACATTGAGCACACGTGCCCAACCTTAGTATTCAAAAAACACTACAGTGGAAGGCACAATATGTTAAATTTGTTGAAAATGCTGAAAATTATATCATTATTGATTATGTTTAGTGTTCATTAAAGATTCAGAGACTTTGTTCTCTACGGGTGCTGTAAACTGGCACCCTGCTTTTAGTCGTAATCTGTACCACAGATGAGGAGGAAATGGTTATGAAGTACTTTATGCACGAGTATATCTCGCTAATGACAACCCACTTCACATTTTAATCTGGTTGAGGATGCATACTCCGAAGTAGAAGAAACTAGTGTACCCTAATGATTTCTGTCGCCGATGCCTGTGTACTAGTAGGTACACATAATATGGCAGTTGCAATTATATGTCCACACGCTGTAGTAACTGCAAGCTATTGCCAGTGTACCGGTACGCAGCTGTAATACATTTAGCGCTAGTTAAAGCTCTCTAATGAATTTATCTTATTTGAAATAATTCAAACGCAATACCTTGCAAATAAGTGATGCGCTATGTGCCATCGCATACAATGAAACACCTTTGAATAACCTAAAAGCCACGTAGGCTGTGACGAGAGGTGAAGAGTGTGTTCTGTGTAAACAAGTGCAGCTGCATAGTGTAAAGCTTTGGAGAGTGCATTTAGTTTCAGCTGTGAAGTTCTTTTTTTTTTCAACCGCACACAGTATAAACCTCTATGCAGTTTTGAAAAATGCAAAACCCTTGTTTGTTTAAAGGTAATGAGACGTACGGCTATCACATACATGTACAGTATGACCTTCATCCCCAAACAATAAAAGCGAACAGCACCACTTTATGTCTTAGGTGCCTTCTGTATCACTGTCTGCCAAAAATTATAAGTGCGGGATGCTGAGGTCTGCAGAGAAAGTGATTTCTAGAGCAATATAACGTATTAGATACTCCGATCTTAATGTTTAACCCAATGCACCTTATGGGGGTGTTGTTGCACTTCGATGCCATCAAAATGTGGCCGTTGTGCATGGGATTTTATCCTGCGCCATTAGGCTTAGCAATACAATGCCAAAGCCACTACGCCACCACGATTTTTACTTTTGCTAGCAGAATAGCAGTTTCCAAGTAATTTAATTAGCTCGACCTGTTGATGCTGCTCTCTAAAAGTAGATTTTATGCATGTTACTTATGTTGCTTCAGTACTAGTAATTATTATTACTCAAATAATGTCTTTTTTACTGTAATAACACTTGTTTCAGTGATCTGCTAATGTGACAGGTTATTCTACCACACTATAATGCACGTTTCCTTAGGAGTCGTAAGCATTGCAGGAAATAACTTATTTTTAATAAATTTTGTTGAGTATCGCATGTTCTGAATGCTGAAGCATTCTTACCTGTGTGAATGTCAGCCAAACTGCTTTTGCCTGTGTGTTATCTTATTGCATGTGTGAAAAAAAACTGTTGGCTTTTGTTTATTTTTCCAGGGGCGCAGCAAGCTCTCACTCAAGCAACACATTCCAGTGGTCTTCTGTCAACAGACTGGGTGTATTGAAGTACCATTACAAGGTCCAATAAACAACGCTTGCGAGAAGTATGACGTGCTCTTGCTTAAAATCGGAGGACTTCACTATTAATGTAAGCTTGAATAGGTGTGCTGAAGAACCTGTGTAAAGTGTACTTGTTTATTAACAAGTACAAACCATTACCTCACCTGACATTTTTTTCACCAAAACAGAACTCTTTACTGTAGATTTCTGAACAAACCATTACAGTAACACAACACTGCAGTAAGGTCAGCACAAGTGTTCGTGCGTGAACACTTGTATTTACAAGAATTGTATTTGCATTATACTAAATATGTATATGAGGTGCCTATCTTTTTTCAGGGTGCATACTCTCGCAGGTCGTACCAGCTCGTCATCTTGTACGCACTCAGCTCGTAGAAACAGACTCGTTCATAATGTACGAGAATCTCGTTCAGTGACAAGAACGCGATCTCGTACACATGTGTGCGAGAAATGTACGCGATTATTGCTGCGTAGACTGTACGAGGTTCTCGTAGACTCAACGAGTTCTCGCAGACTGAACGAGTTTCTCGCACAGTCTACGGAGCAATAATCGCGTACAACTACTTCTCGTACATTCTCGTTCACATTTTTTTCAATAGGGTTAAGTGTCGTTGGGTCTTATAGTAAGAAAATACGGAATAAATACAACATGGATGATTGACGACGCAACCCCTTTGAAAGTATTTAGTAGTCTAAATTAGTAGGGATTCCATACTTAGATGAGAAGACAGATTTCATTCCACTGCAAGAATGGCATCATCCTAACAATTCTTGCGTTTGGTGCTATATTTATTTTTATTTATTGGAGCTGGAAAGTGGATGCATCGTCAGGGATATCGCTTGACATGCCTTAGATTGACTGTTTCTCCAACTTAGGCAAACTCATATTCTGAAATAGCCCTGTAGACGATACCTAGAACTTGCTCAGTAGGAGTATGTCTACCATTCGCGAGATCCGAGTCTCTTGAACGCACATCTAAGAAAGACTGGGGTGCATGTTGCCCTCTCATCTTATCGGCAAGTTTCCTGGAATCTATCAGGTTTCTTGTGATGAATGTAAATTTTCTTGCATGGGAGAAACAGGTAACTTAAACAGGTGTGTTAACGCGGCATGATAATGATGCCAGCAAGAATCAGGCATCAAAAAGCACTGTCGCTCGACACGTATAAACCATGAAACACAAGAATTATTGGGATGATTTTAAATTCTGGCAGTCGAATGAAATCTGCCTTCTAATCTGTCACAAAAGAGCGCATGATCGAAGCAGGCGCCGCGCATCACTCAGGCCAACAAGGAAACAAGACGGCCCCGCGGCCGCTTCGATAGAGGGCAAGAGCGCATACGCCTCAACCAACCGACGCGACCAACGGAGTCTAGAAGCTTCGGCAATATACGCGAAGGTGACGGTAACGAGAGATAGAGAGCGTCGCAACACTCTCTCACCCGGCGAATTGAGAGAGAGAGAGAGAGAGAGAGAGAGAGGAAATACAAAAGTTATTTTACTTTTCATGAGGAAATTGCCGTGAGCTTCTCTTGAAAAGTAGGTAAACATTTTTGTTTGTGTTTGCTCTTTTAATTCTTGCATCACGGTTGGGTATCAGGAACCAATTTACACCACAGGTAGAGCTCCATACGTTTAGAAACATTATAAATCAATGTACAATATTGCAATTTTTATAAACGTGTCATGCTAGTTTTATTGGTGTCATGTTATGGCTGTTTCAAGCAATATCTTTAGTAAGGTGGAAGCAGTTACCAAAATAATTTTTTTGCGGCAAGGGTGTACAATCAAGAAAATGAATAAAGAAGGTCTAGCTGTGTTCCCTATTCAGATGTTTAGGCTAGGTTTGGTTAGGATAGGTTACATACAGCAGCTAATAAACAATGCAAACTTGAAAATCCCAACTGAAGAAAACAGTTTTTGAATATGCAGCAAAATGCCACCAGCTCCTGTGGAGTACACCCTTACTATGTACTCCAAGCGAAGAATGCTGTTACAGCAATGCTTGAACACTACATGAACGTAACAATCAACAAGTTTAAGCAGAATCTTAACATCACAAAACAAATCATGCTTTGAAGATTCCCGATCCCAAATTCTCAGCAAATTGTTATGGTGTTGAATGTGTTGAGGTTATGCTGCATTCTGAAATGCAAGCTCGCGTCTACAATTTCTCTAAAGACAAAATCAGCTTTCTCAAGATAGGTTTGACGCGCAGATAAAGTAGATAATGCATGGCAATCATGAACACTCTTATGTGTTAGCCAGTCTGCTGACTCTTGCAGCCATGAAATTATGAGATGCAGGCACTTTTTAAATTGAAATTGGCTTTGTGAAGTACTGCATGCTTGCCAGGCTTCCCCAGTTGTGAGAGCCATCTCCGCTACAGAATTAGTCATGACGATAAAAAAGGAGTTTCAACATGCTAACAATACGTTTGTCATTTGCTAGTATCCAGCAGGCTTTTTGACTTCTAACTTGCCTCATGAAAATCTACTATGCCACAGCATTTTCTTTGTCCAAGCACCAGCCACTTTACGATACAATGTGTCACAGTCCTTGCACTTAGTGTTTGTGATTTGGAAACAGTTACTGTATGTTCAGCTGGCGTCGAGAAAAGGGAACACAAAATACTCTGTGCACCGCTGATCTCTACTATGCCCCCTATAGTAGAGATCAGTGACCTTTTATACCGGCTTTGCTTTCTAGTCGGAACGTTGGAAACAGCTCCTTAGTTTGCTGAACCTGTGACATGCGAACAGAAAGTCACATCGCTGTATTGATTCTATGAATCTTGTTTTCTAAGCAAACTGCCTATAGACACTAGCATATTGTTAAATAATACAGTTGGCACTAGAAATGTGAAACATGCTACCAGCCCTCTGACAGGATTCAAGAAACATACATGGGAAAGATGTACTAGAATTGCAAGTATGGTTAATGTATGATCAGTGTTGTGTCAAGCAAAAGTTGAAAGTGTTTATGGTGTATTTCTACTTATTCTGAACCATCAAACTGCACAATCAATGTTCTAAGTTTACACATTGTTGGCTTTTGATTGCCCATTTGATTCGTTTCCGACGTACACAGGCAGTAATCCCTCTATAATAAGCAAAATGGGTTACAAAAAGAAATGCCGTGATAATCGTCCACAATTGCCGAGGGCAGGAGTAATGGCCAATAGCACTTAATTGAAGCTGCATAAATATTCCGTTTTCTCACAGCTTAAGTGTGCAGCAAGTAATAAAGAGGTATGCTGTGCACCTTTGCATGACCAATGCAATCTATCTACTTGAGCTGCTTGGCAGTGTTCGGCAGTTCGACTTTGGTATGCTGCTATACAGAATTCTTTGGGTAATCGTAGCTTACTTTGCGACAAAATGGAACTTGGAGCCCTGGTCATCTATACATAAATACTTGCACATAAATAATGCAGCCACAATTAAAACGTCCTGAGAGAGGGGGGGATATGAGACTCTCAGAACAGTGAAAAAATATATTACGATTATAATGTAACGTGGTGCCACAAGGAAATAGAAAACAATGCACAGAAGCGGATGGCGCTTCCTTGCCACCAAGGTTATTTATTAAATGGGCAGCACTTCAGAAATGCCCGTGACACAATTGAACAAGGCAAAGCTCCGTTTGCTAGTCTGTGTTTGAACACGGCTCCACACGCGGTAGCGACCACATCATCGTTGCCCAGTGGTTTAGATCTCCGCAGTTTAAAGTGTCAGAAAATATAAAGAAGCGGAGTCTGCATTATAGTCTTGTCGCGAACAACATTCCTAAAAAACTTGCCTTATATTTGTGGAAATCGGCAAGCTGCATGGCATGTTTCACATAGAATAAATTTTTATGATACTGCAGTGTGCAGGGATTTATAGACAAAGTGAAATACATTTAGCACATATATCACACTATGATGGTATGCAATAATTGTAAGGTGTAGTTGATTTTACAACAAAAGTAGACACTCTTCAATCTGAGCCTGTAAATTTTACCATGCAGGGGCACCACTTGACCAAGCAATAGGTATGTAATGTGTATGCATATAAGCATTACCTGTGCAATTGTGCCACACAGCCAAAAAATTTTCCCATCCAAGTCTGGAATTAAAACGTACGTTTATACAGTCATCCAAACAAGAACACCTCATCTTTGCATATGAAAGTCATATAAATAGATTTCTGGTGATGCCAGCCTCCTGCAACGCTGAACTTTGCTGCATGTTCTACAGAGAAATTATAGCAGTAACACTTACCTCGTAAGTTATTAAGGGCTGCGGTGTTGCAGAACACACCTGCAAGTGCCTCATTTCATGTGTAACAGCTTGGTTGATTTGCTTGCACAACCTACCAAGAACAAAGTAAAATTATTTATTCCTGTTTAGAATTTTTGCCTGCTCAGCCACAATCGAATGTCATCACTATTTTAACTTACAGAAGCTATTCTGGCTTATACAGGGTGTCTTAACTATTATGCACCAAGATTTTAAAATCTGCAATTGCCACGTAGCGGCACACAACCAGGATAATGTTGTTTGCTGTCGATCGGAGATACTCAGATTTTTTGCATTCTGCTTAATTGCATAATGAAGTCTTAATTATTTATTCAGCCTGTCAAATATTATATTTACATGAAATATGTGCTAGATAAATGTGTTTGTCCGAGCGTGAAAGAAAGCCGGGAATACACGCAAAGTGCCTCGAGCAGGCATTTACGTGTATTCCTGGGCTTCTTTCATACTCGGAAAAACACTTTTATGTAGCACTTATTGCGCAACAAAATGCACTATCGGGAGTTTTTCTTGTTGTTGTATCATTACCTTTTTTACACTTTTAGTTTACTATAATAACTGAGAAGTTGATTATTTAAGACTAATGATCTAGTTAGGCGGAATGCAAAAAGTAGTCTCAGTATCTCCAAGCGATGTCAAACAACATTACCGTGGTTCTGTCCAGCTACGTGGCATCTGCATACTCGTACTTTTAAATATTGGTGCATGATAGCTGGGACACTCCGCATAATAACACTTTCACATATTGCCACAGATGCGAAACTTGAACCGACAAGCAGCCATCGGCGACAACTCGGGCGTGTAGCAAGCACTTCCGCGAGGAAATTTACGCTACAGCGTTGGGGCTGCAATGTTCGGGGATTCGCAGAAAGCGCGCATTAAGAAACTCGCCCGCGCAGGCTTCATGAAGATTCGGTCTATGAACTTGTTGATGCTAGATACTGGCAAGTTCACCAGAATGGAAAGGGAATGGTAAGAAGCACATTAAAAAAAGGCATGGCATATGCTCATGTTTGTGTTAGCACCAAACAATGAATGTACTGGATTAACAAAAAGAACCAGCGGGAAATTCCTCGCTGGGATGGAGGGGTGGCGTTCTGCTCTGGCTGCAACAGCGTATGTGGCGCCTGCGTGTGGCCGTATCGTGAGAGCGATCTGCGGCGGAGGCACAGTCGAGGGACGCGATTTTGTAGCGAGGCATTAGGACTTATTCTACTCTAGTCTTATCATCCACCGCTCACGGCCGGCTGATACCGTTGATAACGCGAGCGGACCGTCGCTCCGACCATTGACAAAGCGCGATAAGCGCGAGAAGGCATTATTACCGGAACGGCATCGCTACAAAGTTCCGGCCTAGGTGCGTCGGCGGCTCGTAGTTGAAGCGATAGACAACAGCACGAACTTCGCTCGCTGCTGCTGCCCCGTTTCGTCATGCCCTAGTTTTGACAGCAAGTGTCCGCGGTCATCGAGTGTGATGTGTTCATGTTTGCTGTGCGCGCTGACACTATGCTTGTTAATTTAGTTCGCAAGCTAATGTATACAAGTCGATACGGCCGATAAAAGTACTATCCTTACTTCGTATGGCTCTCTGCTAATTTGCTATCGCAATCGATGCTTCGCCTTTCCAGCGAAACTGCAACTGTTTTATTATTTTTTAAGGGAGCACTGGACATACTCCTGACATGTGTAACTGCAATTGGTGCTCTTCTATTACAAGTGCAGCACATATAGCTACAAAGAAACTATATACAGGAGGGAGCGTCACGTGACAATCTTGAAGCTGGTCATCAAAAATATAACGGAGAACTCACAAAAAAAAAATGCCCCAAAGGCACCTGACAGGCAAGCAGTCGTTCTTCGCGCCTCACGTGTTTGCCCATTCGCCCTGCATAATGTACCGCGTACGTGCGTGCGTCTGTTCAATGCCGTCGAACGTTTACACAAGGAACGCCGTTCCCTCTGCCGTTCCTTCGTAAACCTAACGAGTTACCGTTACAGTTTTTGGCGCTGAGCCGTGCTCCCTCAAGGGCTGCAGAAGATAGCGCCAACCTTTCCCTTTCCCTCAAGAACCACTTATCAGTTGCCGTTACAGTTCCACCGAGCCTTAACGGAACGGTGGCGTTCCTCTGTTCCTCCTAAAAGGAACTAGTTCCAGGAACGCCGTTCCTTGGAACGCCGTTACGTACAACACTGCTGTGAACATGTGAGCTTTGAGGATACGAGGATTGTTTGTGTTCCTACCTTGCTCAGCGTGCGAAGCAGTAGTAACGTAGGCATACGAAACAAACTGTAGTATGCAATCAAGATAATACTATAATTGAAGCATCTAAAACATTTTTGTGGAATGGTCGTTTTTCTATACCACGATTGCGGTCTAGCATTTTGAAAAGCCTTTTGGATCTGTGACCTAAAACGATCGATAACGTGCATTTTTTTAAATGAAGAAAGACACAGAAGGTGACTTGAAACAAACCAATATTCCTCGTGGTGTTTTTTTTTTCTTTATCCATATAAGTCATACCAACACAGAGCGTTTGCGGCTGGTCTACTAAAGCTGGCTGGAAATAGTAATTGTGAAAGTATATACCGACAGTAAGAGGGCGAACCATGCCCAACAATACACTGTTGATGCAGTGTATTGTTGCGTTAACGTTGCGTTAACGTTGCGTTAGAAATGCTGAGTCATTTGTGGCAACATGAATATCAATCTAGTGAATCTTATTGCATTAACTCATGTTTAACGGAGAACGAGAAGTTTGCTTTCGTGAAAACGAAATATTCACAATGCTGCGACACCTCTGCATAGCGTGTAGTCAACGCGTGCTTTTCGGATTTGTCAAAGTACAAAAAAGGACGAAAGAACAATTGATAAAAAATATAATATGCACTACAGCTACAGTTCGCTGTTTCACTGTAGGAGGAGAAGCTTCAATAACATCAATTTATGCCAACGATGCTTACTTTGCTTTAACTGATAAGACCAACGTGCAGCACTAATTCAATAACGCGGTACGGCGCTACAAAGGATCGAGAGTACAGCGAGCAAGGCGACCGACGACTAGGATCTTTTCTCCTTCTATGATTCCCCGCTTCCCCAATGTTTTTAGCATACCACAAAAAGAAAACAATTCTAATTGAAAATCGATTTGAGGCGCTCACGTCGGTGCCAATGGAGAGTGAGTGCTTTTGTATTCTCCATGGTCTAAGGGCTGCGAGTCGACACAGATAACAGAAACTAAAATAAAAAAACTAATATTACAAACGCAGCACATTTCTATTAGGACTGTGGTGCAGCTGTCAGCATATTTAATGCTCACTGCTCTTTTCGCCTTTCTACCTGCCTCGGGGAAAATCTCGGCGCAGATGTAATTATTTTCTTCGCCGCTTTGACTGGCGGTCCCTTCTGAATGTTTCAGTTTCACTCTCCGACTCAGAACTTCCATCTCCGGGCAAAAATTTAACCCCGGTTTATCTGCTCCAAAAGTAGGGCCTCCTACAAGGATTCAATAAAAGTATTAAACAAGGGAACACTGTTACTCAAGTTCATCATCATCTTTCGTACCTTGTTAATCTGCGTCTACCCCTTTTGTCAACGCTTCGCCGTATAACTGGGCCATTAGCTGTAGCGAGATCTCATCTTCTCAATTATGAGCGAAATGTTCATTCGGATTTCAGTATTCGGTTCGACGACAGCTTGTCTAAATCTTTCAGTGGATTTAAGATTTTAAAAAGCAAGAAAAACGACATACATTTCATATAAACAGCAAATCAGCATTGACCTCTTCGTGTAACGCTTTGTCTTCTTGCTGACGCGGGAACGGGACTGCTCGAAGAGTGCGATGCACGGAATAATTATTGCACACTACCAGTAAATGGCTTCCTTTTAGCTTTACAGAAAAAATGAACTATTTTTCTTCCTTGCACTAGTGAAGAAAGGCTTAAGAAACAGCGTAGCTGGGGGTCAACCAAGGTTTACGAAGTTTTGCTTAGTTATTGCTATGTAATACTATGTTATGCCGATGTTTTACCGACTTTTACAATTTATTGCTGTGTATTGCTAAGATTTTAACGAAGTTTGCTATGTAATGCTGTTTTATGCCAAGATGTTTTTACCGAGTGTGCTATGTATCGCAGCCGTTCCATTCGTTCACGAGCAGCGGTGCGACGTGGTTCCCGTCGAGCATCGTCTTCCTCGGGGGTTACGTACTTCATCGGTGCCGACCCATGTTTTTACGCAGCGCAAACGACATGCTCGGCGCAGAGATACTAGGCAATGTGCCGCCGTCGCGGCGTCACGGAGCTTTATACGAAGGTCGCGAGCGAAGTGGTGCGCAGTGACGTCATGACTTTTTTTTTCTACGCCTACACGGCTGTGGGACCTTGGCGATGTACGGGAAGCGGCGGTGCAACTTGGCGCGGCCGGGCGCAGAAATGCCTGGTGGTTGCTAGGCGACGCTTAGTGGCGTCAGAGATAGGCGCAGCGCGGCGCGGCTAGAAGAAGCGATGCGGAAGTCGGCGCGGTGACTTCACGACACCTGTGCGAATTAAAGCCCCTATATAAAAAAGTTGCGTCACGCTTTGAAGAATTCCGCCGCCTCCTCGCACACCCTGTCCGAGGCCGACGCCGCGTCGGTATTGGCCTAATGGCATCACGTGGACCGTCGAGCCCCCGGGCGCTGGCTGCGTTTGTTTACGATCACGCTCCATCGCCATTTTCGCCCGAGAAGCGTCTACCGACTGGCGAGGAGCACGATGATAGCGACGAACACAGTCGGCGATTCTACCAAGTGCACGTGTTTCAAGCGGTGTAGGCGGCGCAACGGTCGAAAAAGGAGCGCGAAAGAGAGGAGAAACGAGGAGGAGAGAAGGCGAAGGAGGAGAGTGTCGCTACTTTTTATATATAGGGACTTTAGTGCGAAGCTCCGCGAAGCCAGATGCAGCTGTGCCAAGAGGTCCCTAGGCAACGCAGTGACGTCATAGCTCGGCATAGTTACTTCGAACGAATTGTAGCCGAACCTCGAGCTTAAACAGCTACGCTGTTAAAAAAAAGTTGTCGCAGTTTCACCTGAAAGGCGAAGCATCAATTGCGATAGCAAATGTGAAGAGAGCTATACGAAGTAATGATAGCAGCTTTATCAGCTGTATAAACTTGGACATGCAGCAGCACCGGCAACACGCAGAACTGTTGTCGACGCCGTGGGCGTTTTGCCCGCGTTCGCTCAAAATGCGTGCGGCGTTGGTGACTGTTGCCGGAGCCTCTGATATAAATAAGCACTTGGTGCCGCAGCTAAACGTCGCCTCCTTCCCTCCCCCTCCCCCAAGGCCTGTCGCGCGTCGGAAGAAGGCACGTTTGCTCTACATATATGGTGATTGTAGAGGAGGAAAGAGACGCCTACTTCTGCAGCCCTTAAGGGAGCACAGCGCAGAACGCGCGTTTGTTCTCCGCCGTGCGTTCACTCCCCGTGAAAGCGCGCGTCCCTCGCACCCTTTCACTCGCACATACAGCGTTCGGCGCGCGGCGACGATTTCATCTCCATTGACGTCACACGGAACCTCACGGCGACGGCGACGGCGACGCCGACGGCAGAAATCTGCTTTTGAGTGTCCATATAATTGCTATCGCAATAAAAGATAAGAAATAGAACTGGAAGAAACGATAACTGGCCACCGGTGGTAGCGGAACCCATTACAATGAAAAGACGCGTACGGTGGTCCACTGGTAAACATGTGCACGCGAATGTCACCTGTTCTAGGATATTTGTGAACTTGTACTTAAGCAAGCCCCGAGACGGCTAGCAAACGCAAAAGGCAGTTACGACGAAGCACCTGGAACAGCTTTGTAGCCGTGCACAGGCACCACGTAATACACACATTTAATGCTTGCGTGCGCGTGTGTTTTCTGTGTGTAGGTATACTTAACCATAATTTTTCATTTTCGCATATTAGATGCGCAGCATATCTTTTGCTCGGGGCTATGTCACTCCCTCGCTCCCTACCTCCATTCTACCGCCGTGCGTCCACACCCCTGCTGCGCATGCGCATCCTCCTGCCCCCTCTCCTTGTCTCATCTCCTCTCCGCTCGGCATTCCTATTCTCCGACGCTCCTGTCCTCTCCGGATTGCGCAACGAATGGCAACACCCGCGGCTCCGCGCGCGATAATGCGAAGCAGCTTAGGTTAGAGGCGCGACGGTAGGCGCCCCAGAGGCACCGGCAACAGTCACCAACGCCGCGCGCGTTCGGTGCGAACGTGGGCAAAACGCCGACGGCGTCGACAACAGTTCTGCGCGTTGCCGGTGCTGATGCATGTCCCAGTTTATACAGCTGATAAAACTACCTTGAGTCGACACCATGGCTGCTTCGCATACTACTCAAGGTTCCCCTACGGGAAGATGGTGTAATTTTTTTATCATATTTTTGCTTTACTTTTGAAAAGAGGGAGGACACTTCAGTTAATACGTTGTTCCACACCAACACCGTCACTTATTTCTATTTTATGAGGTTTCACGTGCAACAACTAGTTCTGATTATGAGCTACTCCGTAGTGGAGGGCTGCGGTTTAATTTTGACCACCTGGGGTTCTTTAGCGTGCATTACAACGCATGCACACGGGCGTTTTTGCATTTCACCTCCATCACCGTGCGGCCGCCGCGGCGGGTAGCAACACCTCTACGCTTTTTGATGTTGAGATGGGCCTAATCTATGGCTGAAGAATTTCTTCTGACCGAGGCCTAAGGGCTGCCTCTGAGCACCGGAGAGTGAGCCTCTCTACACACTGTTTACTAAACGTTGAGTAGATTCTCCTGAATGCTTATAGGCAATGGGGACCTATATTAACCATTCCTTCGGGCTCAAAACAGGCAATACAGGCTGGGAAGAGGCGAAGTGAAGCAGCTAATGTAACGACCTTCATGGATGACTATTTCGTGTGGTTTATAGTGTCCTTGGAAAGAAACAGTCTCCCACCTCGTAGTCTTTCACGCAGTGCTGCTAAAACCATGGTTCAATAAAAGGCCTAATTACTTTGTGCTGTGCAAGACCTCAAGAAATTGTTATTTTTTCATTATCAGTGTGAAGTTTATTCATGTGCATCTTCTAATATTTGCGCTACGTGGGATACATAATTTCCCAAAAGCGCCACGAAGGCCTCTCTCTACAAATCTTATATCCTCAGCATGGAAGCACGGTAATGTAGCTAGAGACAGCGCAAATCTTTCAACCTTATGTGCTCGAAAGCACATTGAGACTCTAACGGCGACAGTTAAATTAGGTCGTCTAAATTTGCTATTTCAAAACATATAAAGATTAGCTAAACTTCATCAGTAAGTATCAGATGAGCTCGATAGGTAAATACAGCGTTGGAGTCCGGATGGTTCCTGATAACATACATTTAGTTTATTCCGCATTATTGGGCTCCGATTTTTCAATCATTTACCTGCTGCATCAAATCTAGAACAATGATATACAACCTTGTGCCTGCATAATGAATTATTTTGGTAGAATTTCACATGAAAGATTAAAAGATGGGTCGGTCTAATGGTGGTGATAAATATGTTTTAAAGGGGGTGTGGTTCTTAAATTTTTGTAGAATTTCTTAAATCTCAATGACCAACAAGCTACAGTGATGTTTTCGTAATAATATCGTATTAGCGCAGGTATATATAATGATGCAGTGTTACTGCGGACGATGCAAAGAATAGTCAGAATAAAGTGGTGGGAGGGTTAGTGGTATTCTGTAGGTGCCCACCAAGTCTGCATCGGCCGCACTTGATTGGTTGCAGCTGTACGAGCGATGAAGGGAGAAGGTTAATGTCACGGAGCGGCATATTTTCGAAGGGTTTGGACGCTGATTAACGACACGCCGGATTACGAGTGTCAAAAACGTGGGCTCCTGACTGTGCAGCGTATAATTTATTCGACATCGACACACCGAATTACGGGCGTCAAAAGCGTCGTGGCCGCTCAGGCTGCCATCTCGATTCCAGACGCGACAGGCCGATTACGGACACAGAAGTGTGCATGTACATCTGCGTGGTATGCCGGGTTCCACCTTGGCCCTTGACATTGCGAGAGAGGAGAATCTGCGGTTCTTCGTCCATGGTGAAAGGGACGTGGCCAAGATTGATGGGAGGTAAGAGCCCTGAATTCGGAGAACTCTATATACCGGCAGTTTCCCTACATAGGGAACTAGGGAAAGGAGAGGCTATTTAAGCGCAGGTTTTGGGCCCTGCTGATTAGTCTAGAAGCTGATACTATGCGCTGCTGAGAAGCCATTGGGGGGCAAGTGCCGTCCAGTATCGCCTGGGCCGCCTGGCCACGTCGGAACTCCGAGGAACTAGTTGACGTACGAGACGTCAAACCAGCGTCTGCAACGAAGCTCACGGTAGTTCACCTCAAGTTAGCTCAACCTGCTTGAGAGAAGACGTCAAATCTAGACTCCTGGGAAACCCAGCTGAACAATTCGCATCCCCCTCGACAAGATCGGACCGCCAGCATTCTTCGGGAAAGCTTTGTGCACCGACTTCACGGTTTATGGACTTGCTGCAGCTGCCCGGCCATGCGTATGACACCATTTGTTTTCTTTTTTACTTTGATTTCTTTTGAAGGTTGTTTTAGTGAAATGCTGTTACAAGGACTTAAAGTTGCTTGCGTCGTTCTCGCTTGCGCACCGACCCCGCCAATCAGCGCTTCAGCGCCAGCCGAAATGGACATGTCCGCTAAGTGGACATTCAGAACTCCCCCCCCCCCCCCCCCCGTCCCCCCCCCCCAACTCAGAGTTGCCTTACTTCAAGTTGCCACAATGTTTGCCAGTAAAAAAAAGAAAAAAAGAACAGGTTGCAGTGATTAATCAGGAACCCCACATTATGACATCTTTCGCTACCCATGTGTTTCATTAGAAGAGCGCAAAACACACAACTTTTATCATTTTTTTCCTTCTTTAAGACTTAACATTTCGGAAAATAATTAAGCAGCAGGATAACAGAGGTGCGCAAAAGGAACCACTTTGAAAACTTATATTGTACCCACATGGATTCTGGATATTAATTAGGAAGTTGTTTTGGCATCCCTTTACTTTCCTCCTCGATACATAACTTTTTAGTGAGAATGGTGAGTCGTGGAGGCGCGATAGCAGAGCGCGGTGGGATGGATGGCGCGCAGTTGGTTCTCCCCAGTTCAAATCAAACCTCGCTGTTAGTCTATGTTGTGATCATTGTGACGCGGCTCTAGACATTACCGCGCTTGATAAGCCGCAGCCACGCTGCGCAATCGCCGATAGCACTTGCGAGGATAAGCAGCACTCGTCCAACTTTACATTTAAATGTGAAGCAGACGCACGTAATATAAACAGTGCCGCACTCTGGGATATATACGTCAAGAATGCACGTTCTGCATACACCTGGCAGAATGAGCTGGTTGATATGTCATTATGTTTGCAAGGGCGTATGGCGCGAATTGATAACTAAACAGTCGACAAGGAGGAGTGCTTGTCCCTGTCTCTTTTCGTTTCGTCGTTACGAATTTGCGCTATAGACCCTTTTCGCGGAGCAGTTTCTTCTAGTGGAATGAGATGGCCCTTACATGCTGCAAAATGTGGAACTGTAGAGGGAAGGCGAGTGTCAGTACTTGGAAGCAAAAACAGTGACTGACATTTAAGGAAAAAAATGAATCTGCGTGGCCAAGTTCACGGACCGCTGCTGCACAAGGACTACCTGTATTGTCTACCCTTCGTGATTCACGACTTTCAATTGAGAATAAAGATCACTCATCCGCCAGCGATCTATCGCTCTACTCCAAGGGAAGGACTTGAACCTCGGAACGTCAGCAAGAGTTAGTACTGCTCGTTACGCTGTAGCAATGGGAGTTGCTACAGTAGATAAACAGAAGATAAACGCTTTCTATGGCGCATTCATTTGACACAATGTTTAATTGAGAAATCATGAATGGTCATCCGCATACAATGGACGTTTGGTGGGGAATAGCACTATGGTGAAAACTGTCGTTCGTGTGTATGACCTTTAATTTTATTGCGATAGCAATTATATGGACACTCCAAGCGGCTTTCTGCCGTCGGCATCGTCGTCACCGTGAGGTTCCGTCTAAAGTCCAAGTCCAAGGACGATAAAATTGTCGCCGCGCGCCGTATGCTGTATGTGCGAGCGAAGAGCGAACGGAGAGCGAACGCACGGCGGAGAGCAAACGCGACGTCTTCCATCGTGCGAAAGGCCTTGGAGGGAGGGGAGGGAGGGAGGGGAGGAGAAGTTTAGCAGCGGCACCAAATGCGTATCTTGCGACTGGGCGCAAGTGGAACTGGCGACTCAATCTCCCACGTGAACGAAGGAAAGTAGGAAGGCAGAGCGGGAGGGAGGGGGTGGGGCTTCTACTCTGCCAGCAACTGCGTGCTGGCAGAGTACTTTGCGTGTCTCCAGGCTGTCGCGCGCACCGTATCTTGAAAGCGATCTCCACATGGCTCAGACCTTTGTATGCGCTGTGCCTTCGCCGCTCAGTTTCCGTTGAAGCGATAGACCACACGAACCTTCCCTCGCTGCTGCTGCCGTGTTCCTCACGCCAGAATTTTCACAGTGGTTGTCTGCGGTAATCGAGTGTGATCTACTCATGTTTGCTTGCGCACGCTGACACTAGACTTCTTAATTCAGTTAGTAAGCGAATGTGTCCAAGTTTATGCAGCCGATAAAACTGCTATCCTTACCCTGTACAGCTCTCTATTAATTTACTACCGCAATTGATTCTTCGTCTTTGAGGCGAAACTGACACTTTAAAAAAATTTTTCACTTGGAATCTGATATTTGAAGCTCTCTAATGTGTCAAGAGAGAGAAGGTTAATGATACGAAATGCAGAGAGGTCGGCCTGAGGTAAGTTCGCGGGACATGTCAATGTGCAGCCTTGCCTGGAAGAACGTAGCAGCAATTACCGTGAGGTATAGATATATGTTATCACAGACTTTCGACACCCATGATTTAATTTATTTGCCATCTATTTCCTCGTTTCTCGCAGTTTGAAAAAAAATAATTGTCCAATATGGTGTACTTGTGCGGCTATATGATTGTAAATGGGCTATTTTTTCAATATTTTTTGCATTAATTGTTTATTCAGCCTACACGTTTCCGAAGAACTTCAAACTGAACATATGCGTAATGGATGACCCGCAGGTGTGTTTCTTCAGAAAAAAAAACACACCTGCGCTTCCTCCATTACTTAATGTGAAATGAGCAATAATGTGATAGTGAGCTCCAGTGATTTGATAAAAACACTTTCTAGTAATTTACATATCACATTTTTTCATGAAGTCAGTGGTATAGGGCGTAAAACTTGCAATCGGACCCCGAAGTAGCATGTATCCTAGAACACTTGAGCTGCGTACTTTTACTCCATCACATGACTCCCAGGCACTGCATGCCACCTGTGAAAAGAGCAGTCCTAGGAAAATGACGTTCATTCAGTAGTCAAACGAAATACCAGACCCCCACTTTTTCTTGCGTCCAAGGTTTTCAAGCAAAACTGCACACTGCACCACGCAGTGATAAACTCATTTGGATAGCAGGTGGATTAGGCGCCGTTTGGGTTCACGGGGCCCTGTGTGGACATTGCAAGTATAATGAGAGCTAGAAATGGTTTTAGGCGCAAAAAATAAGACACGGACGACATGATAAAGGACATGGTCTGGCGCATACACGCGACTGATTTTTATTTTTCTCGATGCATAACTTATATACGGTCAGGCATGCGTAGAACAACATCAACAATGAGAGCACATAAGATAGAAACCAAGCCTAATCACATCCTATCAGCAAGGAAACTAAACTCATTCTCGTAAAGAGACAATGACGGAACGCTGACACACTGGTCACCAAACTTTCCTATATACATCGCCTCTGCTAGTTCCCGTGCTACCGTATCCTTACTTTTCCGTAATATGCATGTGTTTTCCAACAAAGATTCACACGTGCACACTTTGAAGTGATAAGGCAAATTCAAATCTGTCCCATTCGGGATTGATAGTACATGATCTCGTAGGCGATCATTTATACAGAGGCCAGTTTGGCCAATGTATACCTTGCCACAGTCCAAAGGAATCTCATACACCACATCAACGGAACATTTCTTCAAAAAACACTTTGTGGGATTCTTTACACACTCGGCAGGTTTTACGTAAGTCAGGCAAGCACAAATACGAGAAAGTTTCCGGGGAGCCGAAAACACTACCGGTACATCGTACCTAGAATCCACATTCTCTAACGAATGAGCCACTCTGTGCAACTACGGAATGACAACAGGACGCGTTTTCCGTTTCTTTTCGAATTCTTCCGAAGCAGTGTTATTATTCTCCCGCCGAAATTTCTTCCACAAAGCTTCGCTCACAGCAGCTCACAAAGTAGGCAAGCCCGCCGAGCTAAGTCTGGATATCTGCAAATGAAATCTTACTGAATGACGGGGGGGGGGGGGGGGGGCAGACCTAGTTAGTGCGAACTGTAAGCTAGTCTTGGCAAGAGCTCGTTTGACTGTTTTTGAATGGGCGGAGTGAAATGGCAAGAATTCTGTCTGTTCACGAATAGCAAGTGGTTTTGCGTTGTTGGCTGGGCAAATTTGAGCCATCGACAGTCGCAGATGCAGTTTGAGCCGATGTCGGTGGCGTTCAGCCAAGATTAGGCCTATCACAGTCGCTGTGGTCGTCCGTCCATATATACCGGCGGACCTGAGCGACTGACCTGAAGGTAATTAAGTCATCAGGATTGGAAAACACACAAACAGCGAGAATTGACGACACGGCGCACTCTCAATATCGGTACGTTGCCATTCTCGAAGGCGGCCAGTAGCACACGCCGGCACTTCCCTAAATTAAATATGACAACGTACACGGGTGTACTCTTACGTATTGTTGTGCTGACTCATTGTTTAGCTTCCGAGTTGCACTGTTTGCCCCGTATTCTAAATTGGCAACAAGCGGAGGCTCTTTCTATGGATCAGCGAAAGTTACCGCCTTCTTTAGCTGCCAGTATCAATACTGGCATCGTTGTTTCCGCGGGAAAACTACGCGATCTCTAAGTGGATCATAATATACGTGCAGAGTCCTATCCTCGGTCTTCTTTATGAGCACAATATTTTGTTTGCATGAAGAGAGAGGTTTATATAAAAAAAGAACACAATGATTTTAAACACTCAAAAGTACAGTTCGCTGCGCTATACTGTGGAAAGGAAGAAGGTGAATAAAAGAATGAGAGTACGAAGAATGGTAAGTAGGCAGCGTCACAACGCTCCCGTACTACGGTCTCTCGCTTGCTGTTTTCGAAGGTGCGTGGTCGCTCATAGTAGCGTGACCCAGAGTGATGCTACAGTACTTACATCCACAAAATCTGCGTGTTTTGCTATGTTCTGAAATTACTTGATGTCACCGAAGCGCGGCTAGCATAATATTATAGGGAACGAATCTTTGGATTGTCAACGGCGCTATTCCGAGATACAAATGCGGGAAGCAGTGCTCCATGGCATCTTACAGTGAGTATGCGAAGCGCTTCCCTGAGAAGGGGTAAAACACGTAAAAACCAGCGTGTATAAAATCAGGGGTCACGTTAGGTCTACTCTTAGTCTTCATGTTGCAGCGCAATATGTTGCGCATATGCGCTGGAATTGGTGGCGGCGAGGTGGATGCGAACGGCGATTCATGGCTATTGAATTCGTCGGAATCGTAGCTGTAGCTGTTTGACAGATCCTACGAGCTGGTGCTGCTGACACTGTCACCCGAAGGTCCAGCGCGGTCACGAATCAGCTTAGTGTCATCTATTCGCCTCTTTCGTTTTCCTTGCGGGGGAGAGCACAACGCCTTGAGCGCCTTGTCCGCTATTATGCCACTCGTCACGTCAGCCGCAGAGGTTCGCTCGGCTGCTCGGTCCGGTTTCGTTTTCGGTTTTGTGCTTTTAAAGCAACCGGTTCTTTGCTTCTTCCTTCGGCTTTTCCACTGCTGCTGCTGCTGCACACCGCGACAGCGAGATGATTGAGAACGCGTGTAATGCACTGGGCAGGGACGAGGAGGTGTCTATGGGACCTTTCCAACGACATCTGGGGGTGTCGCAACAAGCCCTCTGGGGCTGCCTGGCCATTGCCACAATGCCCTCCGGAAGGCTGTAATTACGCCTGAGCTCCCCGCATAAGCATTGCACAAGCTGCAGCACTTACCTTTGTGCTTACGCGCAACAGCCAAGAGGGGGAAATATAATGGTGGAAAGAGGAGACAGAGAATGCGTCAAGCCAACACCATGACGAAACGGCTGAATAACAGACTTTCCACTCTTCCCTCGGGGCACCTTGCATAGATGGAAAGATCGAGGGAGAAGAGAATGCCGCTGTCCGAAAAAAACGTCACAGGCCTACGCAGCGCCCGCAGCACAGTCACAGCGTAAGCTGGAGAAGCGGCTCCATAATAGTTTAATTTTCTGCACCAAGCACTACAGGGTCTTCGCAGCGAAGTCTATTCGTGTCGTCTTCACGAGAACAATTTCAACTGTCCGCCCGGCGTCGAAGGCGAGAAGTGGCTTGCGCCGCAACACGTCGCGCTCTGCACAGCAGTCTGGTGAGCCCGAGGTTGCCTGGTTGCAGCCGCGCGCGTAGCTATACGATTCATGTCTTCAGCAAAGGTTCGTACCTTCCGAGGGGGAGCCATAACGTGTACCGAAGAGTAAACACAGGCACCCAGACTACATGGCGCACTATGTCACATCCTTTGACTCGTGGCACGATGCGATGTTGTTGATGATCATGATGATCGTTTATTGGAACCCGCTTCGAAACGGGATGGTGACAAATAGTCACCAAGCCTACTTGAAGTTAACCAGGCCTGCTACAGTTAACATGCAACTGCTACATGTCGGGAAACCTGCTGAAATACAGCGCAACTGCAATGTAATGTTCGCACGTATAGACCGGCACGTCATGTCACATCGCATAAGAAATGACACGATAGGATGGTGAATGATGACGATGGTGATGTAATGGCATTCCGTTTGAAACGGGACTGTGACAGTCACCTCTATAGATTGCTTTGTTTCATCAGGTATGCTATACATGTCTTTCAGTCTTGCATTTTTGTATGCATCTCCTTAATCTTTTTTTTTCTTCCTGATACCTTGTACAAGTACCTATGCAACTGCTACATGGCGTGTCACCTTGTGTATTAATAAGCAACTGGGATATAATTTGTCCACGTAACGATGCTATGCGGCGCGCTTCTCACATCGCATGACAAGAGGCACGCTACGATGCTAATGATGATGATAATGATGATGGAATTATTGGCATCGGCTTTGAAACAAAGCGGTGACAAAGAGTCACCTAGCCAGCTAATGATGATTATGATTATACTTTATTGACATTCCCTTTGAAGCGCGGCGGGGACAATGCGAGCTAGTCAGATTCATTTAATCAGGTACACAATATATATATTTGCTAGCATTTTTATACATATCATTCAACTTCTTTTCCTTCCTCAAACCTTCTACCTTGTACCGCTACCTGTGCGTCCATAGAGTTATTAAACCCAACTCTAGAGAATAAGCTCCCCATAGCGCCCATGTATTAAAATCGGGAAACAACGAGCGCATGAAACAACGAGCGCTCGCGCACGAGCAACACCGCACGAGCACCACCGCTATAGGGCTTGTGGTTTCATGCGAGAGACGACGATCGTCGATTGAAAACCCGGCGAGGACCGGCGGCGGTCCGTTTGTGATGGCTCCGTGACGTCACCGTCGTCGCTCTTGATTGGTTCTTCATCACGCGGCACGCGGAATTTTCCGCAGAAATGGGTCTCGAACCCATTTCGCGCGGCACGCCGCAAAACCCCCGATTCCTGCCGCTTTTGCCGCGCGTTTCTGACGCTAGCGTGGCCGTACCCTAAGGCTGCAACAAAAATATTTTATTGCGATAGCAATTATATGGACACTTCAACCGGATTTCTGCCGTCGGCGTCGCCGTCGCTGTCGCCGTCGCCGTGAGGTTCCGTATAGATTCCAAGGGCGATAAAATCGTCGCCGCGCGCCGTATGCGCGAGCGAAAGCGCGCGGGGGACGCGCGCTATCACGGAGGGCGAACGCACGGCGGAAAGCAAACGCGACCGTCCCGCGATAGGCCGTTGGGGTATGGGAGGGAGGGAGGCGGGGCGGCGCTGTGCTCCGGCGCCAAAGGCGTATCTTACCACTCAATCTCCCACGCGAAAGCAAGAAACGGGAAGAGGGAGGGAGGGGGGGGGGGGGGTCGCAGCTTCTCCTCTGCCAACAACTTCTCTGCCCGGCGGTCGCCCGCACCGTCTCTTATCTCCACACGGCTCTGACCTTTGTATGGGCTGTGCATTTGCCGCTCAGTCTCCGTTGAAGCGATAGACCGCGCGAACTTGCGCTTGCTGCCAGCGTTTTGACAGTCGTTGGCTGCGGTCATTCAGTGTGATCTATTCATGTTTGCTTGTGCGCGCTGACACCACGATTGTTAATTCAGTTATTAAGCCAATGTGTCCAAGTTTATGCAGCCGATAAAACTACTATCCCTACTCCGAATAGCGCTCTACTAATTTGCTATCGCAATCGATGCTTCGCCTTTCGGGCGAAACTGCGACATTTTTTTTTCTCTCTCTCAGCCAAGATGCAATGCGCCGTGTGAAGGAATTACATTGCTATGCTTCTCCCAGGCTTCGAACAATGGGGGCACAACAAGGCCTCGATCAAGGACCTCTCACTCAGCGCTCTCTGTACTACGTAAACAAACAAAAGTGGCGCACGCAAAGTACTTTTTAATACCACATCACGACATTCATATGTCATCAAAATCAATGTCAAATTTCCTCAATGAATAGAAACAGCACGGAAAGCTTCGCTTACATCGATTCTCGCAGTGCAAGCGATCTGCTTAACTTTTTGTTTATTTCAAATTATTATCGAGCTTTCGGAAGAATTCTTCGATCAGACCGGTGACAGGGGGGTCTCGAGAACCTAACAACTCCATTACCTTGGGCATGGTCAAAAATTGTTTATTTGCCCTTTCGTTCACGAACACGACGCCAATTGGCACCACTATCCAGCCTGGGGCAGCGCTTGGCTACACGCTGTCGCATTGTAGCGATTTCGTAGTGCGTTAATGCACAAAGAATGGTCGTGAACGGGAAAAAAGAATGGCAACTTGAGGGGACACAGACGCCATTTTATATTTCAGCTTGCTAATGAAGTTTATTCGTAAATCCATGTAAGTGATGCCTGGAAGTATAAAGGGTGAGCATCTTAATAATACCATAACATTACTATATTGCTACCATAATGCTTGTTTTTATTTATTTATTTACAATACTGCTACTCTCATTTGAGAGCGTGCACATGGCAGTTGGACGATACAGTATACATGTATATCAGTACAAATCTAGGCAGAGCATTTAATTGAAAAAAAGGAAAATAAAAAGAAAACAATTGCTCAAGGATGGCAATATGAGAAGGAAGCTGAGTTCAGGAACAAAAATGCGTGAATTCACATGACCGTTAACTAACATCATACTAGCAGTGAATAACACGTAAGTAACCAGTTATACGTGAAATGGGAATGAACTGAAAGATAACACTGAACGCGTCAAGAAATTTTAAATTTGAGTGAAGAGATGCGCTTAAAACATATACACGCTGCAGACGGCATATATATACACGCTGGGATAATGACACATTTGGTCTCTTTTACTCAGTAAACTGCAACGTCTATGTAAAATCACTTTTTTTTCACTTACTAAGAGCTGCGAAGTGGATGTCGCTGAGCAGCTTCTGCCTAAGAACATAATCACCTGCGGTTTTCTAAAGCGAATCGTGCCGCGTAGACTATTCCCTTCCCCCCGCTTCGACTAATTACTTGCATACTCCGGCCGTTCTTCGGTCTTCTGCTAGAAACCCCGTACTCTCGGACTTCCATCATGCCCTTACGTTATCGGTCTACCACTCTTCGGGCTTCCACAACAGCTTCGTAGTGTGCTAGCACTTCGCGAAGCTCACGAGCCAGCTCCGGCTTCCGGCTTTTCCAGTTTCTTCGGCTTCCCTAATTCGATATTGAAGACTCCGGCTCTGGACGTGCGCGAAGTCTTGCTTGCGCGGCGGCATCTTGAACTGATAAGAGTGGCGCATCTGCTTTCGCGATAGCTTTATCGGCACTCCTTCCACGCAGGCGCGTTACGCTCACCTCTCTTCCCTCTTTGTCAACGGCGCACGTTTTCTGCGCAGTCACGCTCAACGCGCTTCTGTTGCCATGGCAAATATCTGATTAGGCGCAGCTTCAGTACTGAAAAAAAATTGCCCGCCAATCCACCCTGTGAAGGTGGTTGGAAAGCGAAGCTTTTTACGCCACCCTCACGGTGACTGCGGCGCACTTGATATTTCACACACTACAACGTAACTTTAACCACGGCCTTTATTATTATTTACTTCACAACAATGTTCACTACTGCTTTATGATCGGTGTGATATACACTACTAGACTACCCCATAGTGGGGTAGTCTAGAAAATGAACCGAAGCAGTTACTAGGCTGGAAGGGTTTCGAATGACGTCAACCCTCTTTCAAGCAGCTGCATAAGCTTTGCAACAGCTGCAATCTAATCTTACGGACCGCGCCGAGCCTGTTTCCGTTGTTTGCCCGCAGCCCTTATCATCCATCATGTTGGCTCATCACTTTGAAGCTTGTTTTTGTGGTTTTTCTTGCGAAAACGAGTGCTTAGTTGTAGGCTGAATGCCTGAATTCAAGTAAGCTATACTGCTATACCTGCAATTGTTAGCGGTTCGTCGGGATCGTTTTTTGCTTACAACGACGGACACGACAGAACCCTTGGCTGGTAGAGGTACAAAGCTTCGCTTTAAAACAACAGCAACGTGGGAAGGAACCCACGTTTGATCTAATAGCTGCTCTTCATAATAAACACAAAACTATCTGACATGAGGGGACGGCTGGCGAAAGCGAAATCACTGTTGGAAGGCGCTGCTTTGAGCGAGTCGGTAGCTGTAGTCTATATCCATCGATTCTCTGGATATTGTGTTCACTTGTTGCGGGATCTTTTCCTGAGAAAAAAAGGCATGTAGACGGGATACAGTGGGTAAGTAGAAGAAAAAACGAAGTCATTACTCCTTTATTTCACTCTTTTCTTTGCTCACCTCAAGACTTTCTTTTTGCTGCACGTACTACAACTTTCGCGGATGCCGTTCCCCCGTGTGCTTTTCTTTCTTAATTTTTACTATTTAAGGGGTTCCTGCGCACAGTTTGTGCATAAACATCACACATACGGAATTATCGAGTTGGGTTGCATATTGTATTGTAGTAGTGATGGTGAAGAACTCAATACTGCAAAAAGTGTGAATCCCGAAAGTGACATTTTATTGAGCGACCCTTCGTCCAAAATAGCAAGTGACACTTGAAGCACAGCGATAGCGGCGAGAACAGTCGGCGATCCTCGAAATCTGATCTGGGGCTGAATTTATACATGGCTCAATGAACCTTCCAGCGTAATCACTGGAGCTCGCGTAAGTTCTAGAATGTACATCTGTATACTCCTTCCGTGCACAGAAATCTATTACACCAGGACCGGCGACAACATAGACAACAGGTAGAACCATCAATAACCTTCGAGAAACTTCCAATACGGAAAGGCCACTTGCGCTGATCGGTAACCTCTAACATTTGTTAGCTAGTGAAATGTGGTCACCGGATAAAGATAAATCATTAGGTTTGCGTGTCAAAATATAATAATAATAATAATAATAATAATAATAATAATAATAATAATAATAATAATAATAATAATAATAATAATAATAATAATAATAATAATAATAATAATAAGCAAACGGCAAAATAAGCAAAAATCAGTTTCCGGCGTCCTTCTGTTCTCGGCATATATAAGTAAATTGTGTAGAGCTGGAGGCCGCGCGAAACGAGTCTCAAAGCTGGGTGTAAATAAAGCGGGGTGTACATCCACTTGAAATACGGGCGCAATGCAGACAAAAGAATTCTGTCTAGTAGCAGAACGAATTCATGATTATTAGACTACACGCTTTGCTCGTGTGCTCACACAGCCAACTTTTGAGGCCGCTTAAGACGCCAGAGCTTGCGAAGTGCCAAAACTAAGGAGCAGGCTGCGAAAGCGCTGGATAGGGATTCTTTCGATTGAACAATATCATTTTTTACCCAAGGTCTGTCCGGCGCGCTTCTTTTCTTTGTCACGTCTATTATTGGTTGTTAGTATGATCCACAGTTCCAGTGACCAAGTCTTGCAGCTTTCAGTAGTAGCTGCCTCGATGTTCGCAAGCTCTTTCTTTTACTGCTGTCCTCATGCAAGACTCGCTCTACGGAGAAGAAATATTGCGGCCACCCACTTGGCGGGCTACTAGGCACCTCAGAAACAGCGTTGGCACTGGCATTTGCACGACACCGTTGTTCGGATTATATGAATCTGTTTCTCTCACTTCCATCTCCCCGCCTAACACCCCCCTCCCACCCACCCCTCTTAAACTTTGCCATTGCAGAGTTATTTCAGAAGTAGGCGTAAAGCGCATGGCGTACGCCAAAAAGGAACGCAAAACGGGTCTCGAGAACATTTTTCGCAAAATTTCTGAAACGTTGAAGCTCTTCTGACTTATAGCGTCGCAGAAGGCGAGAAAAAAATAGTAATATTGCAAGAGTGTCTTAGCCATTTTGAGCCGTTTCGTGTCCTAACGTTTGTCTCGGGAGTTTCTAAGTATCCCCGCTTGCCCCGCTGCCATTGCAATTATCATTTCAACGGGTTTCATTTTGTGTCTTATAGGGTTATTTACTTTGGTCGGCAGGATTATTTGCTTTGGAGGGTGTTTGGGAGGGTTATTTGCTTTGGGCGGGACACGAATAAGCTGGCACACTGACGTTCGCCTTACTATATATATAGGCGCCCACTGCGGTAGGAATAAATATTTGTTGTCGTTGAAATAAGCGGTGGTCCCGTGTAATTAGGCTTTATTTTAGCAGACGGAGGTGATAACGCTGAAATAGAGACTCCTTTTTTCACATAATTCAGCGTAGTGCGATTAACTGGAGCACATGAAGCCTAGTGTGTAACTCTACGACTTTGACACGTGCTCTCGCTTGCCGCCTTATGGAGCCACTCATCAAAACAAAATTGTGCAGATACCGCGCACTGTGGGCATCGATGTAAGCGACGTTGTTTGCTTTGATTGGCGATATAATTAGCGGTGACGTTGACGGCGCATGTTTCATTTCTTTAACGTTTAGTCCAATAGTGTAATTGCGAGTTGATATTGAACGTTACCTTGCGTGCACCACTTCTGTTCGCGTACTACACAGAACACACAGGGAGACGTGTTTGCTTGAGGCGTTTTTCTGCGCCATTGTTCATAACCCATTAGAGCGTTGAGCATTGTCATAGCTTCGCATGGCTCATCGCATCGCGCCAGAAGTGTTGGCAGAATTAAGGGGCTGTACGTGTCAAAACCACAACCGGTTTATGAGGCACACGTAAGTGGCGAACTCCGGATTAATTTGAAACACTGGTGTTCTTTAACGCGCCCCAAAATCTAAGTGCACGAGCGTTTTTGTATTTCACTCCTGTCGAAATCCGGCTGCCGTGGTCGGGAACGAACCCGCGACCTCGAGCAATGCTACAACCGCATAGCTACCGCGGCGGTAGCAGAAGCGTTGACTTGACGTGCAACCGCTTCCGTAGTGTCTCCTAGACGCTACGGTGATTTGATTGGGCTTTGCGTTTGCACGCCCTGCGTCAGTTTTCCGCCTCCCAAAGTTTCGTGGTGCTCTTTTTACAGCGAAGCGGTATACTTCTAGCAGTCAAGGAAATGTTCGTGACGTTGGAGTAAGCAAAAAAACGCCAGGCTAAGAATTGAATACAAACAGCATATCTCATTCGAAATCGGGCATACAGCATACAACTCAGCACTCTTTTTCAAAAGAAGAACCACAAAACAAGCATCAAAACCACCTGATGGATGATAAGTCGCGTGTGAACAATGGGGACACCTTCCGACGCGTTCCGGTAAAGATTAGGTTTGCAGCTCCTTCGAAAGGGGTTGACGTCATTCAAAACCCTCGTGTGAAGTGCAAACCGCATAATGTATGATAGTCACGTCTGCGAATAATGCGAAGCACGTTGCTTCTCCCGCGTGTGTTTCCCAGTAAAGATTACGGTTGCGTAAGCTACTGCGAGTGGAAAAGTACCCCACAGCATAGAAATCACATAATCACCTCGCCACGGTCTAGAAACTCATTCAGTTCATTCCAGGCTAGACCACGGAAAGTAAAGACGCCAGAACGATAGCGTGAATATAATGTCGTTGTGAAGTAATAAAGGGTGTGGTTAAGAACATTTCACTTGTATCTGGTTTCACTCTTTGTAGAGCGACGTGTGTGAATTAAAGTGACGTCACAATGGGTAATCGTTGTGGGTGTCGTTTACAGTTTCGCTGTCCAACCACCTTCACAGCGTGGATTGGAGCCACAGATTTTCAGAAATAGCAGAAACGTACAGTGCCGTATCTTCAGTTGACCCGCTACCACTTTCGTGTCTATAGTAGCAGCGCTCCCTTTGCTTCTCACGCCGCCTTATCGCGATCCCGCTCTCCCCCACTGTATGGGAACAGCGAGAGAAGAGCGAATTCACTTCATTTGCGACTGAGCCTGTTCTACCCATTATCTTTCTCTTCTCGCTTCCCCCTCTCTACCATTCTATCCACCTTTTCTCAGGATTTGCGCCTTAGTAGAAACTTAAGCGCTGAAATTTCTGCAATGTTTTTGCGGCAGGTCGCGGCAAATTACAGTTGTCAAGAGGCTAATGTGACGACGCCAGGGGAGCTGCAGAGGGCATAGGGCACATGCGACGCGATGAAAAGGTCCGAGCGAGTTTCTCGCGTCGCCTCTCCTGTCTGCCACGCTCCTTCCATGTATATACCCGCTCTGAACCACTTCCCGACGCGGCGTACAAGGCAGCAGCTGCGACAGCAGCAGCGGCAGTGGACAATTCGAAGGAAGAGGGGAATAAAGCTTCGCTTTAAAAATAACATTCAGCCTGACAGGACAGGAATGTTAAGCGGCGCCTAATTTTTGCTGCCGTTAAGAACGAACACAAAAGGCCACAAAGGCCAAAGGTTGCAAAGTAGGCCACAAGAAGTGCAACGAGAAATCTGCATCACTTCTGAGAATCCGTTAAGCGAAAATCCCCCCAAAATGAGTGAAAAACAACAGTCTACGCATACCTCCTTTAGATTATGTAAACATTGCTCCGTGAAGGAGCTGAGCACCTTTGTTGTCTTTCCAATCCCATCTTCCTGAAGACCTATTTTTGTAATCCAGAAGACCTCTGCTGCGCTTGGTTTCCACTTATATGCGTAATTTCTTTTTTTATAAATGTGCGGAACAGTGTGTGCAGGGTACACGGCATATAGTCGGAAAGGGGGACCTGGGAAGCCTTCACACGCCCTCCTACGCCCTGCACTACATCGTGAACGCGTAGGCAGGCTCCCTGAGAGGACGAATCACAAAGAGTAGGTACAGCGAGAAAACTCACAGCGGGTTCTGTAAAGGGAACCTCTGTTTCCTGTAAGAAAAAAAAATCTTCATTCCTGGAGGCGACCACGGAGACTTTAGGAAAGCAGACGCTGAATGGCACATTTTATGAGTTCTCGGAATACTTCTGCTACGATGAAGCTCTATGGTAAGTTTGCTGTAGAATGGTGGTACACTCGTATAACTTTGATCTTCTGACGAACACGAATTTAATAGAAGAAGAAATGATAATCCGCACGTGGCAGCGGTCGTGCGAGTTATGCATCTAGTCGGGTGCTTATGCCGATATTGCACTTCTGCGTGTTGCAAATATGGAAGCTGTGGAAAGCTGATTGAGCTAGGATGAGGCGTACCATAAAGGCGCTCGATTGTTTTCGGGAAAGGCACACGTATTTGTTCAGACAACCATTTCATCAGCAAAAGGGGTGGTTACTTGGGCTGGTTGGTGAAACATTCTTTAGGCAAGAAAAAAATCATTTTTAGTGTGTAAATCGCAAGAAGGGGCGCTATGACGTAAAATGATTACAAACTGTTTTGATTCCAAATTCCTGGCGTCAAATTTACGTATCCACCGACGCAAGCATCGGGCGGTGACCGGCAGCGTTGTCTGAACAACCCAATCAAACACTCTCCTCGTTTATAGGAGGTAACCTATGTTCGCTTTCAAAACCAATAACATTGTATACACTCAGCGATTTTTCTCATCTATATGACTGACAAGAGGCGAGAAGCACGCTCTAGTGGAGAGGGTTTCGATGGGGCCAAGCCAGCACAGTGAAAATAGATAACCGCACGAAGAGGGTGGTGCCGGCTTCTCCGATTGGTCCGCTTCGCCTTACTTAGCTTGCGGTGGCTGCTCGAAAATAGCTGCGGCGTGCAACGGAAGGATAAGAGTGCTGCTAAAACGGATCCTCAGCAAGGAAGATTTGGCAGAGCAATGTCCTATGCATGCCGAAAGGTCCCGATAACATTTTACTGCCACGCAGTAAGGTTTATCATGCGCAAATAAATACCTGCTCACCGGCAGGTGCGAGTAGCGAGGGCCTGAGCAATCGGCGGGCAGCCATCTTCTATTCCTTTCGGAACGGGGCAGTCTCTGGCTATTCAGAAAATTTTTCAGTTTTTTTCGGCATATTAATCCATTTTTTTCGCGTACACGTCACTTTGACGTGGTGAGTTTTCGCGGTTTTGTGAGGTCGCGTGACAGACAGGCGGAATGGACGTAGCCACAAAACATTGGACCAATAGCAGAGGGCTAATAGTGAAAAGGCGTGGAATCACGAATGATTATTTTTCTCTTGCGCAGTTTAATCATGCATAATCAATGTGTAGACGTTCTATCAGATGGGGAGCTAACGCGGTTTTCGTGACGTCGTGTGACAGACAGGCGAACTTGGGAGTGGCCCGAAAATGTTTTGACCAATCCTGGAGGCTGCTTGCAGAAATTGGAATCAAAGCAGTGTGGAATCATTTTACATTATAGCGCTCAAGGAATGAACGCAACAGAACAAAGCGCATTTTTTTTTGCGCATTGTCCTGTCTGATTTAATGCACTCGGTCCTGTCGCCTTCTTCCTGTCTCCCTAGGATTTGCCCACTAAGAAGGTTTTTTTCTTTCTTTCTTGGAGGGGGGGGGGGGTGGAGGCCTATTGAATCTTTTCATAATTCGCTTTTTACGTTTATGTGGTCACTTCTGTGGTGTGACGAAGCGCACACATCGAGTGCTATTCCTGAAGGCTGGCATTATGCGACCGCGTAATGAGAAAATTAATTTAGCGCCATCCACTTCTCATTGTGGAATAACTGGCGACATTGAATTTGCAGATGATTCTGTCTTTAGACCTCAAAAATTACTGTCAAAACAAGAAAAAACGATTGTGACGTGCACCACACGTCATGAGACAAAGAAACAATACTGGCACTGAAGGGGCGTATATAGTGATGGTGAGAGAGGAAGAACGTACGGGAAGAGGCGGCTGGGTAAAGATATGAGACGCAATTGCGTTAACATTGTTTCAACACTGCGTGACAGTCTGCGAAAATGTAATAGCAGTTTATTCGAGCAGCATAGAACATTTAGAGCACATAATGTTGCTCGCGTGCAAGCAGGAAGGCGCAGAAGATATCAGGCGCAGCGTACATCTGAAAACGGTAGAGGGAGGCATCTCACTCGCTTCATATCAGAATTTCGCCGGGTCCATCGTGGCTACCATTTGTTATGTTTAGTGGGTAAGACCTTATACAATCTGGCCTTACGCCAACGGTGTAGAATGCCTTGTCGAGCCATGTGCAGCCGTCCGAGTGCGAGATAAGACCAGCTCTAGCCAGGCCAAATTAATTGATCGGCCGGGGCTTCCAGCGCACTGGTATGCATGTTAGCTTGAAGCAGCACGTACCACAGACACAGTGAGGGTAGAGCAGGATTTGTTGAGTTTCACGTTCTCAGCAAGTGCGTCCAGTGTTTGTTGAGCAGCACATGAGGGAGCAAACGTCGGTAGCCGATATTCTAGTTGGCATTATGCGAAGAAAAAATTCAACTGGACAGGCCATATAATGCGTAGGGTAGATAACCGGTGGATCATTCAAGCTTCAGGACAGGGTGCCAAGGGAAGAAAAGCCCAGTCGAGGATGGCACAAAATTAGGTGGAGTGATGAAATCAGGAAATTTGCAGCCGGAAGATGTAATCAGTAGAGGCCGGATCTTTAGGCATTAAAAAAGCGCGTTTTAGGCGCCAAAGATAGGCAGGCAAATTAACGTTGTAGGCCTGCAACGTCGTAAATATAGGCACAATAAATTTTTACATGAATGCAAATAATTTCAAACGAAGACGTGCCCGACCTGTATCTACGACAGGAAAACAAGAAATGTTATAGCTTATGATGGCACAAAGGCGCCAACAGTTGAACATAGCCGTGCAATTGTCCCATAAAACTGCTGGAATAATGACGATCATTGGGCGTAATTCAACAAGCACACTGCTCATATTCATGTTCAATGGCCACTGTACTCGAGCGTTGCATAAAGTGAAACAAGCATGAAATAGAATACTTGAAAGCTGGGAATACTGATAAAAAAAGCGCTACTTTATGTCTGCCTGACGCAACTAAATTAAGACTCAACAGAAACAGACAAATAATAAATGCAAGAGAGACTACAATTTATTAAGAAATAACATGTTCTTACGTAAGGACTGTTAGGTACAACTCTGGCAATTTTCTCATTTACAATGACACTATCGGAATTGTACAGGCAAAACGCCCCAACACTGCCAAATACACTTCCGCCCATTTGATGGGCGCACGTTTCTGTTTGGAAACAATAAATCTGTTTGGAGAGCACGCGGAACGTAGTCTAAGAATCACTGTGAATATTGTGGAAACAATAGCAAACTACCACCATCTCCAGATTTTTGGAATTAAAATTGTTCCTCTTGTCACTGAGAATGATCTTGTACGCTGAGAAGGAACGCTCGACGGCAGAGAACACCTTAAAAAGTAAATTACAAACAGAACAAAAGCCGCGTGCACATCACATTTTTCTTTCTTCTTTTGCTCTTTACTCTCCTTTCCCCTGACGGCTCTCCGCGGTTTCGCATTCGCCAACCGCGGCGCGTCCCATTTCACTGCTGCTAGCGGTTGTTTTCCGAAAGCTAGTTGAACTAGATTGCTATAGGTTGAACCCAATAGAGTTCCGAACAGTCAATGTTGCCCGGTAACATGGATAACGGTCTCTAACTGCACTCGAAAGCAAAACTTGAGGCTAAATACTGTTCATATAGGCGCCGATATTGAAAATAGGGCATTTATAGGCATTTAGGCACAAACGCCAAAATAGGCATTTATAGGCACTATAAAAACACTATAGCAGCCCTTCTTAACCTCTAATTCATGCTCATATATCAAAGTGGGGCGATAGAAGCGCAAGGAACAAAATAGGCATTTGCCTAAAATCCGGTCTCTAGTATTCAGCTAGTGCAAGACAGGGGTAATTAGATCACTGGGAGAGGTCTTCGTCCTGCAGTCGACATAAAAAATAGGTTTACGATGATGATGATGATGATGATGATGATGATGATGATAAGAGCTGGTGTGGCAGCCTAATTCGCTCTTTTTTTACGCTGTCTCTCTAAATAATTTCCTGCTTTCTGCTCTCGATGGAACAACGACATCTGGACCACTTGACAATTGGCCACGTGTTACTATACGATAAGAAACTATCTTCGTTTCACGGACTGTAAACTCCGAGGCTCGCCGCTGCGTGGAGTACCGCTATTGTTTTCTATCCAGTAATTATTGCTGGAAGCGCCAGGCTCCATTCGCGCCTTGTCCGCCATCGCATTGCACTAATGGTGTACGGGGTGGGTAGCGCATATTATCAGGAATGACAGCAGTTGCGAAAGGTATACTGTTTTCATTTTACTGCTACATGCATTCAGCCTACAATTCTAGCATCCATTCTGAAGGCTCAAAGGGTGCAGCATTTCGACGAGACAATAATACACAGTTATAGCTGAAGAGAGCTATTTAGCCTTGGTGCGAAGAAAAGCGAAAACAATCTCTACACTCTATGATACGAGGAAACCAAGATTTATGCAAGCAAAAGTGGGCTGCCCGGACAGCGTCATCTCTCTCGGGTATCTAGGCTTAGAGAATATCGGCTGATCGGAAAGTCGAGCTTGCTGAGATGGAAAAGCAACGACATGCCCAGCTACGCGATGCATGACGTGCGCCAGCGACAGTGAGGTAGGCTCAAACACGACATCTACTGAAGCTCGGCAAAGTAGAGCGAAGCACGCATCCCTCCATGGGCTCAAAACGGAGCTAGAAGTCGTCGAAAGAAGGAATACGAGACCGTTCATGCCTGCGGAACAAAACAGCCGCAAATGCCCCATGACAGTGAGGAACTTATGTAAATGACGCCGGGAGCTCTTTGCGTTTCCAGTTCCCGCATAAGCCGTTGGAGGCTCACGCAGTCGCGAAATCCTCTTTTGAAGAAATAGAATCGCGTGTTGGCATACTAGTACGAGGCCGTGCGGAAAGATTCGCTTCAGAGTGTATAACCTGCTGCTTTTTGGGTGATCCTTAAAAAAAAAGTGCTAAGATAGAAACAATTATTGCAGGGAAGTTCGAGCACTAAAATATTGGAATTAAAATAAATTTACCATAGCTGTAGAATAGCAAATCCACAAGCAGTCTGCCTAAGTGAAGTGGATTTCATTGCGGTGACGAGAGATAACTATTGTTATCGCTACCCAGCCATTTCTTTCCGAGTCAGAGACTGGGACAGATCCCGACAGGGCGTCATTCACTTTGGGAAATACAACGGTAAAATGTGGATATGTGTTGCAATCCTCTTCAAAACCATTTGTGATGAAAAACGGTTCGAGGTTCGCTTCTTAGCGCTAAGCGGAATAATTCCGTACTGGTGATATTGGACGCCTGTTCACTTCTCTCTACAGCATCAGTTAAATCAAATTCAGGCACTACTAAAAAGAAAGTTGTTCAATGCTTCAGGTTTTGTGATGCGTCGAATATAAACGACTTCGTGGGTAGTATTGAGCTGCGGAAAGAAAAATGTCCTACAAGCAACGCCTGCACAAAGTACCATATACTTAGAACATCCCCTCCCCCCCCCCCCCCCCCTGTATATATCTATACGAAAAGTTTTCTTCTTCACGAAGGAGATAATTCACAGAGTGAGGTAGTTTCTATACAATTCTTGCTTGTTTTCTCTCTCGAGAATCATCCCCCGAGCAGTACTTTAAGCCCATTCCTCTCCCTGTATTAATGTCTTTTAACTCACTATTTATTTATGTATATGTTTATATATTTATTTACAAGATAATGCAGGACCAATGTTGGCCGTAGCAGGAGGGGCAAAATGAGCTCAAAGCTAATTATAACACACAGACCATAAGAACTATTGTACCCATACATACATACATACATACATACATACATACATTCATACATACATACATACATACATACATACATACATACATACATACATGCTTTCATACCTAAATACCCAAATACAGTGTAAACCAACCCTGAAGACGTTTAATGTTGTTTGTGCAGCGATGACAGGTAGCGAATTCCACTCGTTAGTTGTGCGTGGAAATGTACGAACACTAACTGAACAGTGTTCCTACATTTTGTTCTGTTGATAAAATGTGCAAGAAAAACAGATTTTGATATCTCCTGAATACTGCTGCCTGCAAACACTTAAGATACGCGGCGCGAAGATAGAAGCCACGGTTAGCAGCATTTCTCGAACAAGAGTTAACGCCGTCATGGGCCACAGTGTCGACAAATCCATGAAAGTTATTTAGGCCGGATTGGTGGGGCTTCATGAGCCCTTCAAGTAAAGAATTGGGAGTGAGTGTGGCGCACAAGAAAGTTTTGCAACCAATTCTGGGTACTGAAGTCACAGCTGCGTCCAACGATCTGCTTAATTCAGTGCAAGATTGCACTTGCTTCTACTCAAGTTGTCACGCTTTATGTCCAAAAATAGGGATGCATTGAAGAGCTGCGAATAGTTTGCGCTTTTTGTTATGCATATAAGGCTATGCGCACTTTAAAATTTTAAATGTTTGAAAGATGAGGACAAACACTGATTGTAAATGCGCAGTATTCAGCATCAACGATTGCACTAATTTAATGGTTGATTGTATTCCTGCTTAACCACGGTCTTGCATATTATCACAAATAGAACAGAAAGGGGGTTATCTACTGCCAATCGATCCACTCATAGCGTACGACATCGCCTCTCCGCTAATATACTTATATATTCTTATATTCTTTACTTGTGAAGCTCCTGGTTGACGCAGTGATGTGCGAAGGAAATATTATTTATTCATTAATTATTATTATTTATTTATTTATTTATTTATTTATTTATTTATTTATTTATTTATTTATTTATTTGGTATACCTACATCGCCTGTAGGCATTATCGTAGGGGGGTTAAAATACAGGCGGTCACAATGGAAAAATATTCAGCAATATCAAAAGAATGCATCAGTAAAGCACAACATCGGTTAAACTAACAAAGTACAGCAACATCTAGAGAAGGATAAAAAATTAAAACTGTGCACTATAGATTAAACGTACAAGAGCTCGCCGGATCCAGAGGCTGGTAAGTGCAATAGAAAAGAAGGATACGCTTCGGGTACTGCTTGCCAGTGAACCGCTGTTAGTAATCGTTAACGCCACATGACGCGTTGATAAGGCAGGAACGCAAACTTTATATCATGTTACTGAAAAAGTAGGGTGCGTTGGAGCACTCCGGGATACGGGAAAAACTTGTGTCCGAGAGCAGTTCTGTATAGAATACTCCGCGCTGAAAAGGATATTTTACCTGATAACAACAATGCAGCTTAATAAATTGGTTGCAACTCGATGCTTCTTAGCAGGCCAAGCTGAATAAAACATAGGACAGTGTATCTATAGAAACTGTTGTCTAGGTTGGCTGTGCCTAGTAATAATTTAAATTTTGGGGTTTTAGGTGCCATAAAAATGAAATGATTATGCAGAACCCTTTAGTGGGCAGTTCCGGATAATTATTGACCACATCGGGTTCTTTGACGTGCACCCAATGCGCGGAACATGAGCGTTCTTGCATTCCCCCGACATTGGTATGCGGCCGTCGCAGCCGGGGGCTAACATACAACCACGAGCTCAGCACTGCAACACTATTGGGGGCGAGCTATGGTATGAGGGATCACGTGGACACAGTGGCCGCGTTCGCTGCTTCGGAAGTGCGAATGCGAGCTGAAAAAGAAAGTTTATGAAGTCCCAACTGCGCTGCGGTTCTGATTAAGTCGGGAGTTTTTAACGCTTCGGGAGTCTGCTTGACAACACATGAAATCACTATAATAGGTAGTGGCTGCCTTTGAAGGCGTCCAACATGGTAGGCTACTGCTCGGTGCCGCAGTGCCCGACGTGCGCAACGGAGACCGGTGTCGACATTCACACGTACTCGCTGGAGAAGAAGCTGCGTGATACTTGGATCGCGAAACTTAGAACCGGCAAGGAGCCATCCGCTACAACTCGGATGTGGAGCAAGCACTTCCACGAGGAAGATTCCTGCTACGGTATCTGGGCTACAATGTTCGATGAGTAGCCGAAAGCGCACCCCGGCTAATGTCATGAAGCTTTGGTCTATGAACGTGTTGACAAGTTCACTGGCAAGTTCACTGGAATGGAAAGGGAACGGTAAGAAGCACAAAAAAATGCATTGCATATGCTCATATTGGTGGTAGCACGAAACAATGCATCTACTGGATTAGGATAGAGAAGCAGAAGAAAATTGGTCACTGAGGAAACTGATAAACTTGCAGTGCGACGCAACTTGATAAATAATGATATGAAAACGTCCAAGAATTCAGAAAAAAAACACATTGAATTGTCGTGACGGCACATCACAAGTCACTGTAGGGGTCGAAGTCCCTAGTTACAGCGAAATTATTTTTCAACAGCTCTAACAGCGTCCATGCAACAATGATTGCTTTTGTACTGTTGAATGTTCATGCGCTGCGGCTTAAAGCTCATGGCACGGTGCGAGAACGCGCTCGCAGCGAAAGCAAATCATTGTGCGCGGACATACATACAGACGCGCTGTCGGTCACTGCCAACCGTGCGGTCGCTGCCTTGAGGCTTCTTTTTGTTATACTACATTTGGTTATACAGACAGCCCCATATAAGAATATATTAACATAGTTTCCTCTCAGCGATTGCCTTTCACGCAAGGTGCCTCGTTCGGGGGACTCCCTCGCGGCGACCGCGCGCCGTGGGCGTTCACTGCATGTATTCGGTAAAGAGATAGTGCCTGTAAACCATTCTGTGCTTTCTGTTTGACCAAGAATTTTTGACAGTAAAAAACTTCCTTCGCTTCGAGAGTACTTACAGAAATGTCCAGGAGGGCTCGCGCGGGGTGTTTTTATTGAGCGCCGACAGCCAAACGTATGAGGAGCGCGACGCGTTATCCCTCATACTACGCAAGCAAGTCGCGTCCGATAGATGGCGACTCCTGGGTTAAGTACGGCAGTGCCACTAACTGCTGCGAAAGTTATGCAAGCTATGGGCAGTCTCTTAGCTACAATGCAGCGCCCTCTACCTCTGCCCATGAATATGAGTGTGTTATAATGTGAAGTGTGCACGTAAGCGATGAATAGAAACAGTATGCTGTGCAGCCCTCACCATCGTCTTCCCCATGCCACCATGCTCGTTCCTCTTCACATCCTATCTCGAGGTTTCTCCCAAATGCCTTCCTCAGCATGGAGTAGCAGGCTAGGGGCACTTTATTCAGGCCAACCTCGTCACCTTTCTGCAAATAAAAATTACATTTCTACCATTTTATAGCTACTATAACACTTTGTAACAGATTAGACTTCCAAAAATTGTGACCCCACTTTTGTCACTACAGGCTGTGAAAAGCGTTGTACGTACATTTGTAAAGGTGATATTTTCCCATAATATGCGAGCCTCTCATACCGATTAAATGACACGTTGATCAAGCGCAAATTGGGCATATATCTCACCAATTTCTGCTGGGACTCAAATATATCTCTTTTCACCTGAATTGCGCATATACCGTTGATGTTAATTGAGAATTTAGCGAAGTTCTCTCGCAGTGTACGTTTTTTCGAATACACATTCCAGTTTGAGTTCTTAGACTGCTCCGTGGTTTCTCTTTCCTCTCTTTGGGGTATATATGTTGTCAAACCAAATATTATACATAATAATTTCACTGTATCTCGTCATTCCGGAAATGAACGCCACTGTCACATGCCGGCTTCGTATAAATTGACGCCGCGCCTCGGAAATGAACCCGACCATAGCGCTCAACGCCATCACCATAGTGAAAATAAGACGACGTGCGAGAACAGTCGTCGTGGTTTCCGGCTTTCTCCTGTGAAGCCGATCCCATACAACACCTAGGCTTCGGCGAAGGCTGAACGTGACAGCGCAGCCATTGCAGCTTGGCGCATAGGGAACCTCGCTCCCGAATCGCCTGTCATCGATCGTTCCCGTAACAGGCGGGGCCGCTGCGCTCTTCTGGCCCTCCCTAATATATTAATCATTTTCTCTCTTTTTCAAAGCGACTGTAAGAAAAGTTGAGCAATAATATCTAAGTGCAATGCGAACTCCGACGTGGTCGATGTTTTGAGCAGACGGCCAAAGCGCGGCCTTTTCTGCCAGGCACACTCGAGGCAGCCTGTACTCGTCATCAGCATAAATTGACGCGGGATTTAATCAAAGTACGAGTACAACGTGCCGTCACGTTCTCGCTTTCGCCGAGATAGGATTCGTCGACATTGTTCAATCTCGAACACTGAGTTTCGCGGTTTTAAATTCGCAATGGCTGAATCTCTTGCGGGATATTACAACTTACAAAAATTGTGCGCCTAAAAGCGGCATTCCCAGCTTTTAGAGTGATATGGCCTGGATTTAGTTTGTCCGGGAATGGCGGGGGATACCCGGCAAGAAGTCATCATCATCATGATCATCATCATCATCATCAGCCTATATTTTATGTCCACTGCAGGACGAAGGCCTCTTCCTGCGATCTCCAATTACCCCTGTCTTGCGCTAGCGTATTCAAACTTGCGCCTCCAAATTTTCTAACTTCATTAGCCCATGTGGTTTTCTGCCAACCTCGACTGCGCTTCCCTTCTCTTGATATTCATTCTGTAACCCTAATGGTCCACCGGTTATCCATCCTACGCATTACATGGCTTGTAATACGTTGGATGGATAACTGGTTCTTCCGCCTAATGGCAACTAGAATATCGGCTATCCCCTTTTGTTCTCTGATCCACACCGCTCTCATCTTGTCTCTTAACGTTGGTCCTAGGAATTTTCGTTCCATCGCTCTTTGTGCGGTCCTTAACTTGTTCTCGAGCTTCTTTGTTAACCTTCAAGTTTCTTCCCCATATGTTAGCACCGCTAGAATGTAATGATTGTACACTTTTCTTTTCAACGACAGTGGTAAGCTCCCAGTCAGGATTTGGCAATGCCTGCCGTATGCACTCCAACCCAATTTATTCCTCTGTAAATTTCTTTCTCCTAATCAGGGTCCCCTGTGAGTAATTGACCTAGATAAACGTGCTCCTTTACAGACTCTAGAGGCTGACTGGCGATCCTGAATTCTTGTTCCCTGGCCAGGCTATTGAACATTATCTTTGTCTTCTGCATATTCGTCTTCAACCCAATTCTTACACTTTTTTGATTAAGGTCCTCAATCACTTGCTGTAATTCGTCTCCATTGTTGCTGAGGTAAGAGGTAAGCAGGCTTTATTATAGCCCGAAAGCACCGAAAATTTATTCCCGTGATCAAATGCTGTATATTCTAAAGTCAGAAAGCGAAACGCTGCAGCATCGTAGCATTAATGGTCCAGAGGAGGGCCTAACCGTTCACTGTCGACAAGATATAGCTGTCACGCAATCGACAAACATTGATTTGAGTAAGATTGCGTCTCGTATTTTCGCATATGTGAAGCACGAGCAGCACGAGAGACGTGAAACTTTCTGCATGCATATTCTCAATTCCACCGCACCCTACAACGACATTCTCCAGGAATAGGTCCAGCCTTTGTACTAAATAAAACTTCTGCGCCCCGAGCCGACATCGTGGTGGTGTTCTTTATTTTACTGTGTATTTAAGAATCTATTTGAATTTGAGGATAATTACTATCTGCAAATACATGGTACACTTATTGGTATGCCTTTTGCACCAACCTACGCGAACATATTTATAGGTACCGATTTGCTATCTCAATGCACAGACAAGCTTCAAACATGCCTACGATGCATAGATGACATAATTATGATATGGGGACGTGGTCAGGAGATTCTAGATAAATTTGTAACATTCCTAAATTATTTTCACCCAGCAATAAAATTCACGTCGGAGTCTTCAACTGAACGCCATAAGCTTTCTGGAAACAACAATATATAGTGACAATGGGACACTAAAGCAACGCTGTATAGGAAACCTTTTGACAAACAACACCTAGAATATACAAGCCACCATCCAAGATATTGCGAACAAGGCATCACTAAAGGTCAAGCCATAACCCTACGTCGCATTTGCGATGAAAACCAAGATTGCGTGGATACACTCTATAAGAACTCCTATCAAACAGGAACCACCCAAACATTGCCTTCAACCAGACGTGGGTGAGCCGAGATCCTCAAACGACGCCCTAAGATGACAAGAACAACAACGACTCTTCTTACTACTACATTCTCAAACGCACTCCCAAACGTGGAAATCCTCAATAAATACTACCTACTCTCGCCAGTAACCGGAAACTTAATACCATCTTTTCCGACCCGCCCAGTGTAGCCTACAGATGCAAGACTAAATTCATGGACATTCTGTATATGCCAAGCTAAGGACAAAGATGAAGCCAACACCCGGTCCCTGTGGCCGGCCCAGGTTCTCTACATGCGAACATGTACAATGTGCTACTACATTAAAAAAAAGTACAGCGTCGGATTGCCTTCGCAAGGTAACTTCGAGCTTCACCGGCACGTTAGGTAGCGCAGTCTACTGTCTAGAGTTTGCCACTTGCAGCAAGCGATACATAGGTGAGATTGGACATCAAATTCATACAAGGCTCAATGGCCATCGCGCCGATTGAAAAGACAATTTACCTACGGCACTAGCCAGCCACTTCAATGAACGCGGCCATGTATTTCTCGAAGCAAGGCTATATATAGACGTTTTCACGAGGGCGCTCCCGACGGTCTGGCGTGGAGAGTATGTGTCAGTGTTGCCGGTTTGGTCTGGACTGTGAGCTTGCCTTGCGCTTGCGTTGCGGAGTGGTAGCTTTCCTTCGATGTTTCCGTTTATTTTTGTCACCAATTACTTACGCTCGTAAATAACAAGATATACTCATCACAAGGCTACAGGCCAGCACTGTGCAGTTTATGGGTGCACAAACAACCAGCGGAAAATAACGATTTTGGGGACTAAGTGTGTCCACAACACAGCACTCCGCGAGACCACTGCCGCGATGTGGTATGTTCATGCTTCGCCGGTTTCCTGCATCACTAGAGGACTTGGCATTTTAGTCTAATGTGAACCAATGCACACATCAGTAAAATAACGCATTTTGGTAAACTCTTTTCCGCACATTTCCCAATAGGTTGCAAGAATTGTCAGCTCTACGATGCAATATTTTCTCTTATGTAGTGGCAGAGACTACATTTGTTATTCTTTCAAACACGACTTCATTCCAGTGCCTAATACGGGGGTCACACGGCGCACTTTTGATCGTGATCGAGCCCGATATGGGTCGAATTTCTTGGTCGCGATTGGCTTCTTTGCTCAATCTGCGGAAGGGAGCCAACCGCGGTCGAACAATCTCATCCAGATCGGTCTCGATCGCTATCAAAAGTGGCCGTGTACGTGACACCAGTATAAATCAAATTGGAGCACTCTGCGAGAGAACTAGTCGGTAAATACACTTCGCAACGATCTGGAAAAATCATGTCCTATGGAAGATGTATGCAGACCCTGTGTCCACCAAAACATTGTCTCTGCGTTCACACGCCCCTGCGCGGCCCTGCCCATAAAGGTAAATAACTTCAACAGTGTGGTGCTGCATCGAGCTCACCCATCTTTGAGCGTTGTCTATATGTGCTTGGGCAGCAAGAGAATGAAAAAACGAACGTGTCAACCTCATCAGCGCGGCCTAGCGCCAGTGCTAGTGTTCGGGAACCGTAATGCGCTAACTGTGCGTGGCGTAGAAACGCGCTAAATGAGCCCGCGCAAGTAAGAACGTAAAAAACGGTATTCGCATGGGTACGCGGACAACAGCATCATGCTCGCAAGAGTAACAGTAACGAAAAAAATAAATTATTCGCACAGTCGATCAAGTGAAATACTTACGTGCGTGCAGTGACCGCTTCGCTGACCACTAAGCGCTTTTCACTCACGGTCAAGTGGTTTACAGTCATATGCATATGTATTTATTCGGCAATTGTTAAGACTCGACCTTACTTTATTATGAACATAACACAGTGAGATGGCGTAAAGGAAACAAGAGAAAGAGCAGAGATGGCCCTAACGCTTCAATATTATTGGCTTATTTCGCTTCAGAGATAGCGCACACGAACAATTCTTGTCGTACGTGATATCTTCAATACAAACTTCGCGCACGATCTACTTTAAGGTTCACCGTGAGCGAAGCTTGTTCCAAGTTCAGACATTCGAAATAAAAGCCATTCTAGGTAAACAAACGTAAAAAATAGGTAAACAAATGTATCTTTATAACAAGTCCTGTTATAATCCCTATTGGGATTGACAGTATGTATAAATAAATAAATACTAAAAATAAAAATATAGCACCTGGGCTGTGCTATATTTTTATTTTTAGTATTTAGCACGGTATTTAGTATTTAGTATTTAGCTCAGTTGCGCTGGCATCTGTGATCACTGTCGCGCGTCGGTTCGCTGCAGGTACCGCGCTGCTCGATCGCAACGCTTATGCTTTGACATTTGGTTCTAAGCACCCTGCACCGCACCAGATCCAATAAATTTTGCATGATTGAGCTGTTCAGTTGCGTCGGAAGCGTATGGAGTAACCACCGCATATCTACCAACCACTGACTGACACGCGTCGTCGGGCCGCCGGCGCCTGGTTCTAAGCATTGCCCGACAGCTACGTACGCGCCTGCTTTCGCTAAATGAGGCAACCCTCAACTGCGAAACGTAATCGTGGTCATATTCAATCAACGATACGGTCACATGTGCCCAGCAAAAACAATGAAATATACCACTGATTAGCACGCCAGGCCTCGACGAAGCAGACGCGGCTGCTGCCGCTACCGACGACGAAACACCACATCCACTGGCTGGGCTTGCTGTTGCCATGGCACACTACACTGAGCGCTCACGCGAGCACTTGAAACATGTAACAAGTCAAGCGGCACAAGACAATCGAAATAATGCGCGGCGAAGATCACACAACCGAAGTGCGGCCGGCCTGCTCTCGCAAGGCGCACAGTCCAAAATGGCGGCATAACATGTTCTGACGCTAGACGTCGCCCGTGTCGGCCAATGGCGCTGCTCAAACGTCGGTTTGTGAAAAGGTCTATACTACAAACAAATTTACATGCACCGCGTGATAAGAAATATCCGGGATCATACATCATACACAAGTTTAAGGACCTACATCAGATGGCGATCAATTTGGCACGTGGCAACTTCGGATCGCTAAGAGTTAACTCGTAAAATTTTAATATCAGTAACAAAATACACAAAAAACGCTATACTACCAGCTAACCTAAATTCTAAAGCTCACTTATTGCTCCGTTTCCCACGCTTTCCTGCACCTTCTATGCAACTCAATTAATTATTTTCTTTCCACGGTTCTACGCATATATAAACCATACAAGCCCATTTGCCGTGTACAGTTGTTGCCTAACCTTCTTGTGTCGTTTCCTTTCCTTTCCCTTTCCTTAAGCCCCCCTCGACACGTACAGGGGTTCTAAGCGTGAGCATACGTTTTTTGGCGCCTCCGCCAGAGACGCGGTTATGCCACTTATGTATAATGCCGCAACGACGCCTAAGGGGATCTGTTGAGGTGTGCGTCCCTTTAAAGACCAACCCACTCCCATTCACCGCGTCTGCTTCCCACCACGCCATGTTCTTTCCCACGGAATCCATGTCCTCCATGTTCAAACCTTAAAAAGTTTCTCGAGGCACTGCTACTCAGCCACTCAGGTGATTCTTTCAACTCATGTCCCTTGGGTTGCTATCACGCTGACCAGCTGACCCGACCATTCTTCTGAAACCAGAAACGCATGCCGCCTACGACACCTACGCTTTCTGTCCAGTTCTCTGGAGGCTTCCCATTCTCTCCCTCCCCCAACAACCAACCCCCGCCCCATTCTCTCTGTCTTTTATTTTTTTCTGCCCCTTTCACCTTCCCACGCACTCTTTCCCTGCTCTTCCAACACCATCCTTCCCAAAACAATGCCAAGACGCGCCAAATAAGAGCGCTAATTTTCTCTGCCTTTACAGGTAGCCACCGCCGACTACGACCGCACTTGATGTCACCCTACTAACCCTTAAAAACTGACCCGCCGAGGATGACAAGGCAGTCTGTGACAAATATAGGCACACTTATAGAAACGTTGGCCAGCCTTTCTGAGGCACCTTTATCCCAGTTTATAACATATAAATTTCTTTTCACGCGTATTGGAAGGAAAGCTGTGACACAGCTTTTTCAGCGAATGTTTTCTACACAGCAAAACTGCGTAGCATAAGCTTTTCATTTCCATTAGAGCACATGCAATGTGGTAATAACAGCTCAAAACACACAGGACACACCCATATTGAAGTGAACACAACGTGTAAAGAAAATACCGCGGAAGCGGTACTTTGCCACAAAGGCCGATGAACACAAAATACGCTCTGAGATGTATGCAGCCTGGCAACACTTTGCACTGCTAGTCATCTGTAGAAACGTACTTCTTTAGTTTCGGTTTTGTGTTTCACAAAAAATGAGGGCGTTTAAAGGTGGTTGTGACGTGCGATGAAGTTTTGTAGAATTGACGCTACCTAAACCTCTGTTTGATTAACGCCCACTGACGGTGTGCTACTGAAATTACACCTTCTGTCGAATGCGTCTGCCGGACTTCCCACGCCTTGTCGTCACTTCGCGTTCGCTGTCTACGCTGTGTAGCTCAACTGAAAAGTACACTTGAGAGGTCTTCAGGAGGCGAACAGATCGCCGCATGGATGAAACGAAATCTGCAAACCAATTTATCAATTGCGAGCCCAGGAGCAGGGGTTTTATCGTTGAGACTACTTGAGACAGACGTCTTCCGAAAAGGAGGGCAAAACCTTTTTTGCTCTGGGTGGCTGTAGGTGAAAGTAGGTCAGAGTGTGTTGTCGTTGCGAGGTTACGAGGTGCATTCTCTCAATCGCAGCACTCAGTGTTTCTGGTTGCCAGTCCGTACACTTTTGAGGTTTCTAGAGCGATTGACGCAAATTATCAACATACAAATATTTACTATTTATGGAGATCTGAGAATCCATTTTACATAATTATTTCGTCGCCGTTAATTGACATTTATAAGGCAATGTTTCCCAAAACTACGCAGTCGCCTTTGCACATTATTCGTAAGCTAGAGCTGCATATCTGTGATTGCTTTTTGTTTCGATGTTTGACAATTGCTGAATGATTTCTGTTGTTTGTTTTATAAAGCTTGCCGTTTGTCTAATTTATCTTAGCCAGTCTCATGCACGCTGCTAGTTGGATGTGCATGTTGCACTGCACTTTTGCCAACCACAGCATTTCTTCTCCTCGTTTGTTCCATATGTTTTGGCATTACTTACAACTCATCTGTTTTCGCATTTTTTTAATGCAGGTACCTGTCGCTAGCCCAACTGCATCACTTTTGCGAACGTTTTTTCGCAACAGGATCTGTGACTCAGCCCACTAGTTGGGTACGCATGGATCCATACCAGCCCCACGCCCGCTGTCTGCAAACTCCTATGGTTTACGAGCAATGTGCGATCTGATCCCTCCACAAACATACGACTCGCGATGACTTTGCCGCATTCATGTAAGGTGCCTAGGAACAGATGGACAGGAGGCTGGGCTTGAATTGCTTTTGACGATATACAATCAAGCAGCCAAACCACATAATTTCGTACATTTTCTTTACGATGGCATTTCGTATCTTGAGTTCATTAAGTTACCTCATTGAACGCCAATGAAGTGGCAGCAAATTACATGTGAAAAACGAAGGCGGCAGATAATTATCGGCCCTCTACCATTGTTCAATGTTGCCGCTGTCATTGTTTCCAGGAGACAGACAGAGGAATCGGCGACTCATCCATTTGGAAGTGGGCGCCGTCAACGAACAATCACGCTCACCGTATAACAAACAAGAAGGCCTTAATGTTCATTTATTTATTCGTTTATTTATTTATTTATTTATTTATTTATTTATTTATTTATTTATTTATAAAGTACTGCGGAGAAGAAGTCCAAGCTGTGTGGGCAGAATACACAAGATTATTTGCACAAAATAACAGGATGACAGAAGCTTGTAACAAGCTTTTCATTCAATTTCTTTGGTAATAAGGTATTAGACGATTAAGTAAATTTAAACTTGGTTATAATTGATCTCTAACTAATGCGCGAAATAACAAAATTAATTACACAAATGGTATAGAAGTCATGGACGCTGGAAAAATGCTTCTGTTAGTATATTCCAGTCAGGTATTCCTTGTGGAAAAAAAAGAGTACCGAAAAGTGTCAGTCCTTGCGAAACTTTGTGTTAGAGAATTGGAGTAGTGGTGTCGAGTGGGTCTGCCTTTCGAGCGGGATACGTATGTTGCGGTGTCTAAGGTTAGCCTATGATTAAGTTTGAAGGAAACTCTAGTCGACCTTTCTTTCTTCAAATTTGTAATAGTTCAATGCCATTTGCGGTTAATGCAGTGGGGGAGTCAGTAGTCATATATTTACTGCAAATAAATCGTACTGCTTTTCTCTTCATTCTTTCTAAGTTCTTAATATAAATTTTTGTGTGAGGGTCCTAAACTATGGAAGCGTTCTCAAGTTTTGGCCTAATTGAGGAATAGTAAGAGAGTAGTCTATCACTAGGCGGGCAGTCTTGAGTTTGTGGCGTAGAACCCATAGTTTCCAGAAAGCGGCAGAGCCGATGTTACTTATGTGCAAGCTCTACGATAAGTTACTCGTTGTTGTTAGACCTAAATATGTATAGCAAGCTACTTCAGTAAAAATGCTGCAGCCAAATTGTAAGTATAGACGAAGGGGACTTTTCGCGCGTTATTGGGAGATAGACACATTTAGTTGCATTAAGAAGCAATCACCATTGCTCATAACATTTTAACACATTGCGTAAGTTTGAATTGAGCTCACATTGGCCACTAATGCAGGTAACTTCTCGAAGGAAAATACAATCGTCAGCGAATAGACGAATTTGTACTGCGGTGGTAACCACAAGGACACTAGCTATCATTTATGAATAGCAAAAGAAGTAGGGGGCCGAGTACACACCCCTGCGGAACGCGAGAAACTCCCGGAAGGCAGCCAGAGTGTCGTTATCCCACCGGAACGTATTGATTTCGGTTGTTCAGATAAGCTGAAATTAAGGAAATAAATAATTCTGGTAGACCAATTAACCGACGCTTTACAATTAGTTTATCGCGGAGAACTGTATCGAATGCTTTACTGTAATCTAAGAATATTACATCAATCTGACTGTTATAGTATCAATACAAGCTGCGAAGGTGTGAACTATAGTAACCAATGGTGTTGCAGTAGAACATCCTTTTCGAAATCCTTGTTTATGATTTCTTAAAACTGAGCGTTCTTCCAAGAATTCATTTATTTGTGAGCTATAGTATGTGTTCGATAAATTTACAGCACGATGATGTTAAGGAGATTGGGCGATAATTTTGTAATAACAGACGGTCGCGTTGCTTGAATATCGGCACAACTCGGGCTGACTTCCAGTCATCTGGCAATTCCGCTGATAATAAAGAGGCACAAAAAATAATAACTAAGTATTTTTCAACGGACTCGGCAATGCGACGAAGAAATATGTTAGTGATCTTGTAGGACATTGTGTATTCATTTCCTCTAGACAGCCGCAACATTAGTGCTCTGGCTTGGTGACAGTGACAGTGACAAGAACTTTTATTGGTCCTGAGAAACTTGCCAGGGGGAGCCGAAGGCTCCCTCAGGTCAAGTCGGTGGCTCCGCCCACGATGGCACCGGGAGACGAAATCCCGTTGCGATGTCATGGGCCCTCTGGACTGCCTGGAGTTGGATGTGGTGGTGGTCGCTTTTTAGGAACTCCTCCCACTGTTCCTTTGTGGCAAGTATAGAGTTTTCTATGGCTGGGCACAGCATGAGCATGTGATCGAAAGAGCATGAGTCGGCTCCGCATTTGGGGCACGACTGCGGATAGTGCGGATCTATCCTGCTAAGGGACCGCGGAGTGGGGTACGTGGGGGCTTGTAACATTCTGAGCGTGCTAGGTTGTGGCTTATTTAGTTTTGGATGAGGAGGAGAGAACCACCTACTTTCCAAGCGGTATTGTGAGACGATCTCGTGAAAGGTGCACAATGGGTCTTTCTGGATGCAAGCCTCGTTACGAGGAGGGCCGTTGACGGCTGCGCGGGTCGTGAAATCGCGCGCCAGCCGGTGAGCCCGTTCGTTGGGGTTGCAGCCGTGCGGTTGGATCGAGTCTCCCAGGTGGGCCGGGAACCATGGAAAGTGAAAATACGCTTCCATGTCAATTTGACCGAAATTAGTGAGCTTGTTGATCGCAATTCTATTCGCCCGTTTCAATACGCGCGCCGCCGAAAAGGACCTAACGGCTGTACGAGAATCCGAGAAGACGAAGAGGGGAGAATGTGCGCTGTGTATGGCCAGGGCGATAGCCCCCCTCCTCCGCCTCGTGAGCAGAATTGGTGCGCACAGAGGCCGCATTCACCAGATTGCCTTTCGCATCCACTACCGATAGGGCGAACGCGTCTTCACTGTCGTATCTAGCGGCGTCTACGAATAGAGCGTGTAGTCCCTGTCGAGTGATCTGTTTGAGGATTGCCTGAGCTCTCGCGCGTCTTCTACCCTCATTGTGTACTGGGTGAATGTTGCGCCGAATCGGGTCTACCTTGATTAGTCAACTAACGTTTTAGGTAGACAGACTTTATCCTCCGGGTCGTGCCTGAGCCGAATGCCTGCCTCGTTTAGTATTATAACTCCTGTCTTGCTGGACGATAGTCTATATAGCTGCGCCGCCGAGTGGGTTTCTATAATTTCGTCTATCCTGTTATGGAGTCCTAGCTTCAGTAGTCGTTCCGTGCTCGTGGACTGGGGAAGTTCCAGCACACGTTTGAGGCCCGTTCTTATAAGTGCGTCTAATTTGGCCTTCTCTGCCCTGCTCCAATTAAGGTAAGGGGTTATATAGGTAATGTGGCTTAGGAAGAACGCCTAGAAAGCTTTGATAAGATTGTCCTCCTTTAGCCCGCCTCTTCGGTTGGAGATGCGGGTGGTCATTCTGATGACGTTTCCAGCCTGACCAGAGAGCTTATTGAGAGCCGTGGCGTTGCAACCCTTGGCGTCGATGAGCAGACCTAGAATTTTGACCGAGTCTACCCTCGGTATTGGCTGCCCGTTTTTGGCTTTGATAACTATCGGAAGACTTTCCAGAGGCTCGAGGTTTCTGACTCCCTGCCTTGATTGTCTGTACAGCAAGAGTTCCGATTTGGACGGGGAGAGATCGAGCCCCGTGCCGGAGTGGAATCCCTCGATGGTTTCTAGCGCGTTCTGTAATGAGTGTTCAATCGTGGCCATTGATCCTCCCGGCACCCAGATCGAAATGTCATCCGCGTAAATGGCGTGTCCCACGTTCTGAATCTCGGCGAGGCGAGCGGAAAACCTGTGCATGGCTATGTTGAACAGTAGCGGGGAGAGGACCGAGCCCTGCGGGGTGCCACGGTTTCCGAGCTCGTATGGACCTCCCGAACCCGTTCCTAGCCTGATGTGCGCCTTCCGGTTCGCCAGAAAGGATTTGGTGAAGTCGTGAAAGTTCCTTCCCAGGTTAAGGGCAGGAAATTTCTTGGAGTATGTGCCTGTGTTTGACCCTGTCGAAAGCTTTGGCGAGGTCCAGCGCGAGGATTCCCCTTACATCGCGGGTCTTATTATCAAAAATAGCCCTCTTGAGAAGAAGCATAGCGTCCTGTGTTGATAGGGACTGTCTTAACCCAACTAGGTTGTGCCTAAAGAGTTCCCTGCTCTCAATATGTGCAACGATTCTGTTGTGGATCGCGAGTTCCGCGATCTTGGCGATGCAGGACGTAAGAGAGATGGGCCTCAAATTGTCGATGTACGGGGGCTTACCCGGCTTAGGGATAAGTACTACTTTGGCGTTGCGCCATTCTTCTTGGACTTGGCCTGAATTCCATACCAGGTTGTTCTCGTCATTAAGTGTTTCGATGGCTCTGTCATCCAGGTTCCTGAGGAGCTTATTCGTGACTCCGTCCGGCCCCGGTGCCGATCTGCTTTTAAGGTTGTACAGGACGTGTCTGATTTCGGACGTCTCAAATGGCTCGTCCAGATCTGGCACCGGATGGCCTTCGTAAGCAATTTCCTCGTCCCGGCGGTCCGAACCGTGGGCCAGGGGGAGGTATGTGTACGCTAGGCTTTCCGTTACCTCCTTCTCTGTGAGACCTATCGAGAATTGTTTTTTACGAGTCTATCCGACGCGAGATTGAGTGTCCTCCTAGAATGCTTATTGCTGTTAAGGAGATTTTTAAGGTGCATGATCAAAACATACATCTCTGGCTTGGTAGCCAAATTAAGCAATCGTTTTTATGGAAGTTCCTTTGCTAAGTTGGTAACTTTACATCAGCATCGCATTGCTTTTTCAGAAAAGCGAGCAACTTGAACCAAATGTCAAATTCAAATTCACTTTCATTGATTTTATTGATATAAAACATAGTATAATGTACGGTAAAAATGAAACAGAAAGTGGTTCCCGCAATGAAGCACTGTAAGGGCATTTTTTATGCTGCCTCTTTACAGAGAAATAGTATATCAGCTAAAAAAACTAGTAAATATGCAGGATTGTCACTAGGAACACAAACAGGCTAAAATACCAAAGAACACATCATCAGCAAAAGCGAAACATTCAATACGGACCAGAGTGCAATTTATATTATAAAATTGTGAGATAAGTGTTTTAAAGGGATACGGACACAAAATCTGAAAATTTTACGAAAATACTGAAAATGAATCCTCAGTGTGTGATTACAACTAAAAGAAGTGGTCACTTAGCTCATTTTTGGGCCGATGGTTTTATTTTTGGCGTTTTGGGAGCGCGCCTCGCCGCCCGACCCGCGGGAGTTGGAAGGCGTGACGTCACGACACCCTCGTCGGATAGCCAGCCGGCCGGCTGCAGTCATTCGAAGCGCGCACATGCCGCCATCGCGAACATGAATTCGAGTTCTGGTGCCTCTACCAGCGATGAGTACACGTCTGAAGACGAGGACCATTTCAAATTGGAAAGAAATATTACCGCTTACGGTTACAAGCCTTCCGCGTTAAGCGACGAAAAGAGCAGGCGGCCGTGGAAGTGCCGGTCAGGTTTTCGCGAACCGTAGCGCAAAGTTTTCACTCTGCACCAGACACTTGTGCAAGAATTATTTGGCATTTCCTCTGTAAACTTGCTTTTATAGAGCGCACGCAGGCGAGGCAGCTGCGGGGTACTTCAGCACTGCGTGGATGACTGAATAGTAATTTATGCCATCGGAGTGAGCAACTGCTGTGAATTATCAGTACCTCCGAGACTCTCACGTCCACTTCGCCAGCTGCCCGACAGATGGCAGCACCTGTCTGGCGTTCTCCCCAGTTTTTCTTGCTTTTAGCCTGTGGAGAAGCAAAGCTGTGTGTGTGTCTGTCCCGCTGCCATGTAGGACTGATCTAGGTCGCGCTCGCGCTTGCTAGCCTTGTATTATTTTACTATGCTTTGCCAACATTCTTAAAGACATTACTGCCTTCATGCCCAGCCTTGCAATCACACTGCTCAAGAATGCTGCAAGTGAACGAATACAGTGCCGACGTCTTTTCGCCTCCTCTTTTCAAATGCGCCGCTGATCATTTCTGGCTTGCGTTTTCGTGAGAAGACCGATGGCACAGCGTCAGGCTTTAGGCGTCGCCTTTTGAGCGGCATGCGGAGGCTCAGCACAGCCGTCGCATTGGTCACAGCCGTCGCTTGTGTTCGTGTGTTCTTTCGTCTTTTCGTCTTCCTTGTTGCGCCGTTCTGAAGCCATGCATCCGTACCAACTCGCCTAATTGTCAGTGCTACTCAGATAAATCGTCGACGAAGTGGTCCGCGCAAATGAATTCATTTTTAGGTATCCAAGCTGGGCGTGACGGCTGACAGGCAGGTATCCAAAGTTTACGCACATTCTCGTCTCTGGGAAACGTGTGCGACGGCGTGTCACGACCGACGATGCTGTTATAACAGCAATGACTGGGCATTTCCTTCCGCTGTGACGAACGCGTCAATACCGAGCGACGACCGCGGGAAGACGCATATAAGACCCACCACCTGCGCGGGGCGCCGACGGGGATAATGTTTCAGACGGATCACGTGCGAAGATCGCCGAAAGGAGTTAAAGAAACGCCGCAAGGGACCGACACCTCCGCAAACACTGCGACGGCTGCGGCCGACCTTGGCCGCGCGCGCGCGCGCGGGTGGGTGTTATGACGTCAAATTTCAGCTTCTGCCGGCGGCCGCTTGGAGGCAAGGTGTAACAGAAAATGGCAAAAAAGATGTTTCTCGTTCTTTTTTTCATAGTGGCTTGTTGTGTTCGTCATTTTCAACAGTTGAACTTTTGTTCCGACTCAAAAAAGCACCCGCCAATTTCTGTGTCCGTATTCCCCCAACGCCGAGTAGCTGGCTAGAGGAATTTTACCTCAGGCCGACCTCTCTGCATTTCCCATCATTAAACTTCTCTCTCACTTCCTTTTAAGCACTCGTTTAAAACATTTTGCAACCCGCCGGTTCATTGAAAACTGATAAATGGCGGAAAATCGCAATGTTTCTTTATCATAGGTAGAACGAAACCTTGGAAGAAGATTATTTTGATTGACAAGTATAGATTTATTAGAATGTATGGTCTGTACGGTGCCAAGTATAACCAAAACTTTAGGATCATGAATTACGCGTTTAGATAGACCATGTCAAACGTTTCTGGAAAAATTATAATATTTTATCGCACTGCTACGAGCTCAGAGTATTACACGTGGTACGGAAGGGTAGTCAATTAAGCATGGAAACCGAGACATGACAAGCGCCGTGTGCGTTACAGTGGGCTCCTGTAGCACAAATATCAAGAAACTAGCGCAATGTTCCATCCTTTGTTGTACTATTATTGCCAGACTTTCTTGCTGGGCAAGTTCTACCTTTTTTTCTTTTTGCTTAGGCACATAATTATGTCTGGAGCACTAAATTAATCCCAGTAAATGTATAGAAGCGCTATCTGGAACAGGGACGAAAAAAGAGAACGGGATCAGTGCTGTACTGTTAACAATATTTATTTAACGATGGACCCTTATATACATGCTCCAAGGGATCCACTGAAATCGACACGTGCTTAAAGACAAGAATCTAGAAAGTACATTGGACTTCCGCCTAGAACCACCGATGTGACATTGATACACATTTCTCCCTTTTTCTTGATATAGAATGCTTCTATTCTACCTGAACCCGAGCGGTTTTATCGCAACTCTTCAGCATCACTTCGAGCTCATTTAGTCTTGGCTCAAAGGCGACACGTGCTTCCTTCGAGCAGGCTTGGCAGTGCTCAGCAAGATGGGTGCTTTTTACAGCGTAAGCTGTTATGGGCTCATTCCAATAGCCGATTCAGGTCGCGATGATGCTGCCGCCGCCCTCCGTAACCGCTATCGCCGGAAATGCGAAATAAAGTACCCGCTGTCCGCCGGGATCGAACCCAGGCGCGCTGCATAGGAGTCTGATATTTTACCACTGAGCCACGCAAGCGCTTGCTATCAGGCAGCAGAAATATTCTCTTTAAACGCGCGGTGCGCAGGCGCAGATGACCCGAGCCTCCGCCAGTTTGGTGGCGCCATCTAGCTAACGTGCCTGCAACCGCCACGTGCGACGAGATGCGATTCAGACGAGACGCGTGATCAACGCTATCCCGATGTTAGATGTGCGCCACGCATTCTGGGTACCTCTTCGGTACACGTTATGGCGTCTCCTCACAAGGTACGAACCGCTGCTGAAGAAGGGAATCATAGAGCTACGTGCGCGGCAGGCATCATCGGGCTCAGCAGACTGCTGTGCAGAGAGCATTACAAGCCGCAGCCCGCCGTCGCTTCCGGGCGGAGAGTTCAGATCGTTCTCGTCAAAATCGAGGCGAAGACACTTTGACTCGAACACCTTGTTGTGTGTGGTGGTAAAATTAGAGCTACTCTTGCGCGACTCAAACAGCTTACGCCGTGGCTGTGTTGCGTGTGCCACGCAGGCCTGATACTTTTTTGCTAACGAGTGCTTATGGTGACAAGTTAGGCGCTCATTAAGGCATCGTCCCGTCTTTGCAAAGGTAAACTTTGTCGCGTAATAGGGGGATATCATAAACTACCCCTGTTCTACATTGTAAGTATTGCGCACGGTGCCTTATTATGCAATGCGGTACCGCTTTTATGCATTGTGGTGCCGTTTGTGACGCGTGTTTTGCGTGCAGCGTTTAGTCTGATAACGGAGACGAGGCACAGGAAAAAGTGATAACTGCACCCTTTCACTCTCGGCTGACGTAATCGCAAAGCGCAGAAGTCGGAACCGCGCAGCCTGTAATGATGGTTGCTTCTGATATACCGAAATAAGGGAGGAGCTTTGCGCCGGTCGCCACTGTCTTGCATGCGTAATCATGCAAACGGCAATTAAACTTCGCAGTTGCATATCTCAAAGCACAGATACGCTAGGAGAACTCTGCCAAGTGGAACTCTGTAGAAACACGACTGCCTCCATCTTTTCAGTGCAAAGTGCCTGCTTACTGCAGCCACTCGAAAGGTAATAATTGATATTTTTATTGCACTGCTAACAGCGATAATTAGCATCTCATTTTGTATCCCCCTCGCCACATCACCCTATTGTAGAGGTGGTCTTCGCGTACGTCTCAGCGCCTAATTAAAAAAAAAAAGACCTGTCAACTTAACTTTGATCACCCTGTATAAATACTATATGCGGTGCTTTGTAGGCGTACTTTGCATTTCTTCTGCTCAGAATTTTGTTACAATTAGAAACGAGGCGATAAAACATACTTTGAATGTGCAAAACGAAGTCTCAGTTGAAAGCTGAATTTCTGGTGTGCACTCAAGGTGGCGCATTTTTCAGGAAAGCAAACTACACCCGTAGAACACTGCAGCTGCTAAAACTGTACACAGGACATGTCAAGTGAAATGTGCATGCAGGGATGCAGATTGTAAGCAGTATGCAAAGCAAGAGGTGTGTTCGAATGATTTGACGTATTTAGGGGCGTACCAAAGCTAACGTTAAAAATGTTTGTGGCTTTTCTTGCCGGAAAAAAATGGGGTCATTTATAGGGTGAATGTGAAGCAGTGGTTAGAGCACTCGGCTTGAAAGTTCTGTTCTGACAAGGAATGGCAGACTCAATAAATAAATTTGTAACAAGGAATATATCCATTTTTCTCTTGCCCCAAAGACATCCTCAGTTGAGTCAGGCTAAATCAGCTGCTTACGAGAACAAGCGAGTGGGATTTGTTTCCATTTTATGCGTTGTGGGTCATCAGCGCGCTGTCGGACCTTTTAACGTATGGCGTTAGGATCGGTATGCAAGGTTGTATATCAAGCAGAATAATTTATGTTGGGCAAGATCACGAAATCAATAACCTTTGGTATGCCACAACTGAACATTAGCGAACATCCTATGAATATAGACACACCACGAACCAATGGACGATCGCTGGCCGGCACCCTCAGTGGTTCTGATAGTGGTGCACGTGTGCTAATAACAAATAGTGCCATGACATATTAACAGCTAAGCTGTCCTTAGTCTACCCTTTGCCGTCTGTCCGGCGTTACGCAAGTCACGTGACCAGGAGAGGCTGAGAGACGCGCCGATAGAGGGCAGGTCACTTGGTCAGCAGAGAAGGAGAGGCGTGCTGGTGCAGGAGGCAACCAATGAGAGGGCGCGCGCTGGGGGGAGGAGGTGACCAATGAGAGGCCACGCTGGGTGCGAGGAGGAGAGGTGATAAGAGGTGTTTCTGTGAGGCGCGCGATTTCGGATAACGCGCAACGCGTAGAGCTGCTGCCGAGGCCATTCGCGTTTCCCCGCGTTCGCGCGGAACGCGCGCGATGCCCGTGACTGCAGCCGATGCCTCTGGCGGTGGCTCGGCAGGTTTCGAACTGAGAAATGGACACTCGTCGAGTAGCGTCGGAAGTCGCTGCCTCTTATCGCCTCGCAACATTGCAACTTCCTGCTGTAGAGCTGTGTTTTATATGTTTACGCAGTTGCATCACGTGCAACATATGCACATTTAACACTCGTAACACTTGGTGTAACTAACGCAGCTTCGCTGTTAGACCATGTGCATGGAGTGGAAGGGGTGGTAATTTTTAGTTTTATCTTTTAGGCGACTAAATGCAGCTTTCCCTGAGTGGTCTATTAAAAATGAAATGAAGGCCGATTTCAGGAAGAGTTTTCACAAAGTAAAGAAATAACTCAAGTTCGTAGGGTAGCAGAAAATTAAGCATGAGAGGAATCCACCAATATTGCTCTGTTGGTGTTCCATGAAATTGCTAGCGGCACGTCTGGCCAAAAAAAATTCAAGGGCAACATTAATGAATGTTGGCATTTCAAAAAAAATCTGTAATGGTTCATTAATTAGTTAAAAGCAAAAGACAAATTGTAAATAAGCGTCACTTTAAAACATTGCTTGGTTCGGCATTTGTAGATGCCAACATTTCTATTGTATCGCCATAAGGCTGCGGAAAGAGGGTAGGAATAGGCATTAGTGCGACATTTGATTTTGGTTAGAGTTTAGTACGTTCGTTAGCATATTTTTTCAGCTGTATTATCACTGGCCGTCGTAATTTCGCAGTTTTCATTCATGCATAGGATGCGGTCAGAATCGTATGATTTGAGAAAAATTTTATTTCAAGGTTGGACTCAGTAGAGCTTTTGCTGGAAGCAGAAGCAACGACGGTATTGAAAGTATATGAATATACAGTATCGCGAATTGTAGCGTTCCTGCCGGCTTCGAGGACAGAAATAATTTATATCGGATAAATTGTATGCCAGAATACTGTCGTGTTTTTTAACTAAAGATTCCGGAAATCAATATGACTAAGGCTGCCTCGCGCTCCCGGCTGCTATAGAGGACGCGCGGTTTGACGCATAATATTTTTCTCTAGCATGAGTGTGTATTAAAACTTCGCCGTTCTATAATCAGTTTTGTCGTAAAAATTTCTTTTTGATTTCACAAGGGTAGTATTTATTTATTATCATGCAAGTATAGTCATCATCTTCAGACTATATTTATGTCCACTGATGCAAATATCCTTAGGTGACAAATTAACTCAGTTGTTTAACATTTGGTCTTGTATGATAAGTGATATGTTCTCAAAAGATCATGTATGACACCCTGCAAGGAACTTGAAATAAAAGTTATATGCTTGTTTATATTGCATGCCGTAATTCAATAGCCATTCATTAGGAACTGCACCCAGTTTGCGGTATGCCTGTCTGTGCGTCTGTTGGCAGAATGAGTGACAGTGGTTGGAATTAAAGCGTAGCTGAGCACTCATATCGAAGCCGGCATGGTGCAATGAAGTATACAGGGTGTCCCAGGTATCACGCCGCACGGTTTAAAAAAAGAGGAACGGCGTTACGTGAAGCAAACCTAGTGCGTATTGTTTCCAGTAGAGTGGAGTAGCTGCCAGTAATTTTTTCGTTACTGAGATTTAATTAGGTAATTGTAATTAATTATCTAACTCGAGAAGTACTGTCCTAATTATTAACGTGTCATTGGGAAGATTGTAGAGCAACATGAAACACTCCTGATGCAGCTTTTTGTTGCTCAATACGTGCTACATAAAAGTGGTTTTCCGAGTGTGAAAGAAGCCCGCGAATGCACGCAGAATTGCCGCGCGACTTAAACTTGGGCTTCCATATAGCTTGAATCCTACCATTTTTTTTTTGCTGACGTATGCGCAAAGTCGTTGGTTTGACTAATGACATTTTTTGATGACGTATTCAAAAAGTATTCTGCTTGTAAAAAGGCATAGATTGGGCGTTTACTGTCTTTTTTTTCTTTAACAAAGCAATAGAAGGACTCGCTTGCCCGTCTTTGTTCAAACAGCGCGTGATTGATCAGTTTGCATATATTTAATGATGTGTACAAAATGTGGAACCTATGTTATACCCACCCCTTATGTAGTACCCCCTCCGGGGGTCTTTAAGGACAATAAACTGAACTGAACTGAACTTATGTGAGAAAATAAAGACGCGGCTTCACCTTTCAAAAATATGCTTTGAGCTATTGCGCTATAGTTATGCTGCAACACATATCCATGAAAAAAATATTTACTGTATTTTTTTACCATTTTTCTTATGCCGAAGGTGATACCACAACTTGTTGCCAAACGAATAAAAAGTCATTAGGAGACTTGGAAAAGTTGTTTTCAGTTGCGTGATAACTGCATTATGCATTACGTACACTGCGACCATCACTTGCCCATCAATAAAGGAACAAGGCATTCTCGTTCAGAAAACTGCGTCTACATTCGACATTATTAGATAACAGCTCTTTTTTTTTCAGAATGACGCAATGCTGTGCTTCACACGCAGAGAAAATGTCTTTGCTGTCGGTTGAGTGAAAATCTACTTAGCAATTTACCGAACTGAGGTCGACGTTTTACATGTGCATTCAACAACTTTTTATTGGTAATCGGAACAACTACCAACATGCCTACGACTACTAAAAGTTCGTTAGAAGTACTCTTGTTGAGCCACGTTTACTCGCTTCGTTGTTCGCGGACAGTGACCACTCAGCACCACAGCTGATGCAAGGAAACAGTGATAATATATATTTTTTTAATTATGGCGTTTCTACGTACCAAAGCCCCAGTGTTATATTGAGGCACGCCGTAGTGAGGGACTGCGGAATAATTTGGTCCACCGGTGGTTCTTTACCGCGCATTTAATTTAAGTACAGGGGTGTTCTCGCATTTCACCCCCATCAGAATGCCACTGCCACGGCCGGGATTGGACCCCGCGACCTCGTGCTTAGCAGCCCAACACCATAGGCACTAAGCAAACACGGTGGGTTCACATAATTACTACTAGATCACTTGAAGTGCATTGTTTAATATTCAGGAAATAACGAACTACCTGGGTGAGGAGGTTAACTACGACCAGAAAGCCCACAAGGCTTGCCTGTTAAAAAATGCTCCATGTAGGAAGAAAGGCGAAATAAGAAGCTCCTTATATTAAAGAAACATTCAGAGCCCTTCCACTACTGTTAAGATGGAAGCCAGCGAAGCGTTGACTATGGTGGATCTGCTATAGTGAATATATATATATATATATATATATATTATCATTGTTGCTTACATTGAGGGTCTTCGGCATGTTCCTCAAAGAGTAAGGACACCGGCGTCTTGTTTTCTCCCGGCGCGATGCCCAAGTAGTGTGTTTGCTGCGCCAAGTCCGCCCCGTCGTCATAGAATAGCGCATGAGCCACAGCTTTCATAGCCGCGGCAAACTGCACAGCCGCGTCACAATCTGTGAGATCTCTGCCGCTCCTGCTCTCGGCGGCTCATAACCACATATCCAACGCGGGGGTATGAAACACACGTGATTTCTTTCTTACCTTCCTTCTCCCTTTCTTCCTCTCTTTCTTTATTTCCTTCCTTCCTTCTTTCTTTTCCCAAGCTCGTACCCGCATATCACTGGTTCATACCCGCATATTCAATGCGGGTATGTGCCACACGTGATTTTATTAGCGTTGATCGTGGCGTAAATGACGAGCATGTGATGTTATTAATTGTCGGAGTCATGAGGGAGGTAGTGGCCGAATACTGCACCAGGGAGGCCAATACCTGTTCTGGTGAGGAAGTGACTTTGATGAAGATTAGTGGGCCTGCCTAGTTTGGTTGCACCTGGACTAGTATAGCCCCACTAGCTCTCGGCAATATTTTTTTTTGCCGGTGTCAGGCACCACTCCATGCCTGGAGTTGGAATACGCTAGCGCAAGACAGGGGTAATTGGAAATCGCAGGGAGAGGCCTTCGTCCTGCAGTGGACATAAATATAGGCGGATGATGATGATGATGTTATTAATGTCATCAGCTATCAGTCATGTTAGTCATTCGTTTTGACACCTCTGATAGGAAGAATTGGCGGAAACCGCCAAGCACATGGAGCCGAAATACTGATAATAGTCTTTTCCTACAAGCTAACATGATCCTGGGTGAACTAGCCCTTAACAGGGTCGCTTTAAAAATATGTATGATAACAGCTGATTCGAGACACGCAGCAGAATTCCACATTTCACACGCAAAACACAAATAATAAATGATAAGGCATGTCCAAGGAAAAATAAGGCATGTCCTGCTTGATAGACGTCATAAAAGAGAACGGCAAGCGAGCGTTTTAATAAATAATATACTGCATAGACAGACTGCGTGCCTCCAATCCTTGTCGTTCCTGCAAGACAGAAAAGAGAACTATACGTTTGTCGGGAAACGGCTTGTTTGTCTTTGATCTATGGTAATGGCTATAAAGGGATAACAGCCGTAGAGCCTACTCTACCGTGCTCCGATCATTATCGTGCATAGGAGATTCACGCGCCATTAGGCAGTAAGGAGACGCGCACATTGCGAAGGGACAATTGGTGTGTGGGAGCACTCAAATGTTGACGTGCACGGGAACCTGAAGAAGCAATGGCTGGCAGAGAATGTGCTTTCGAACAAATCTCTAAGGGCATCGACATTCGCTTCTTATACTCGGGATATTTCCCAGTCCAGTGAGGAAGAATAAACAGCGTGTTCTGGTCATCCCGGTAAATGGTCCCAACGTCGTCTCGCAAAGTTTGCAATGCCTATCGGTGCGCCACATAAGAGGCCCATTTTTAAGAGCCACGACGTGCCTGTGCTTTAGCTTCTCTTAATCTTTTGTGACGTGTCCGAATTGTTTCCGGCTGCAATTTCTCTTTTCCTTCGATTTTACTTCAGCCCCGAGCATGCCTACATATTGTACGACAAACTTCACGTGTCCAGTCTCCCGACTAACGTGTTGATCGCATTGTAAGCCATACAGAAGAATGGCAAAACGACATAGCATACAGATGACGCGAAAGTTGTGCGCTGGGCTAGTTCGTGCTGCATTACCGGTGTCTCTGATCGCAGCAGACGCACGCAAGCAGTATTCATTTCGTTCAATTCACAACCGGTGCTCATTTGCTGAAGGAGAGCGATGACGACGAGAGGACGAGGGGCACGCTCCTCAGGCTGCGCATAGCGTAACGTGTGCCACGCGCGCAAGCACCAGGCTCCGCGTCGCGCCAGCGCGGGGAATGCACGTATCCGAAATGAAGTTGCAATGACACCCCAGCGACAGCATGGCCGGATGGTCGAAGTCGCAGGTGAACTGTAGACACGGGTTCAAGGGTTCCCTGCAGTATATGGTGCCTAACACGAGAAAGAAAGAAAACCGAGAACATGAGCGCGTTGTGCGAATCGTTGTATTAAAGTTTTGCCGTTGCTTAATGGGTGTAGCAGCCCAAAGCGAACAAAAGCTCTTGCGTGCGATTTCCCTTTGCAGCCATAGCATCACGATGTGCAAGCAATGCAAAACTACTAATGTACCGTACTGTGGGTTCATGTTCAACAGCCATATCACGTCTCTGTCTATCACCAAAAAATCACCGCCCCTTCCCCTCCGTGAAGATGGTCGGAGAGCGAAGCTGTGAACGGCGCTACTTCCGGAGAATGGGGCGCGTCGGCGTCCACGGGCGACGACGTTCCTAGCGTGTTCCTCACGCTTTTTCTACGACGTCCCTAGACAAGAGTCCTTGACCAAAGCTACGTACATACAATGAACGCTAAAGCGAACTCCTTTCACGCCGTACTTCTCCGTTGACCTCCTTTTTTCGTACACCGCCATTGGTTGACGAGCTTCACGCTCTCCCTCTCCAACGCGAGTACTGGACGGCGCAACTTACGTCAACCGCTCTCGCCGTTCTTCTTTTCATCTGCACCCTCTCACAGCATTCGCGCAGGGTTGAGCTCATCTTTTCCTCTCCTCTCCCGCTGGGTCACGTGGCTTTTAGCAAACCCACGACGGCGCAGGGCCCGCAGAAACAGCTTCGCTGTAAAAAGGCGGTATCAGGCCAACAACTAAGCTTATTCCTCAATGCTAATACTTAAGTTTTCCAAAAGTACCGTGGCAAGAGTACACGCTATCATGTGTACTAATCGAGCCAGAAAATGCAGAGACAAGGCGTACCCTCAGTGGTGGCGTAGTGGCTACGGCATAGCTCAGCTGACGCAGAGGGCAGCGAATCAAATCCCGGCCGCGGCGGCCGCATTTGGATGGGTGCGAAATGCACGAACACCGGTTTACAATTTATAGGTTCCATGTTGAAGAACCCGAGGTGGTCGAAATTATACTGGAGTCCCCCACTCCAACATGCACCTTTATCATCATCAGCATCATCACCAGCCTATATTTGTTTGTCCACCCAGTTTTCTGCCGTCCTCAACTGCGCTTCCCTCCTCTTGGTACCCATTCTGTCACCCTAATGGTCCACCGGTTATGCATTCTACGCATTACGTGGCCAGCCCAGATCCATTTTTTTCTCTTAATGTCAATTAGAATATCGGCTATCGTCGTTTGCTCTCTGCTCCCCACCGCTCTCTTCCTGTCTCCTAACGTTAGGCCTAACATTTTTCGTTCCATTATGGTGTACTGGAAAAGGGTCGTGTGTCGTCCGGGGCGAAAACGTCCCTCTTTTTGCGATGACGGCCTGGGTGTTGGAATGCCCCGGTCTACTGCAGCGTCATCTGTCGCTGAAGCCTGAAGTCATTGCTGGCAAGTGGAGTCATAATGGTACAACACAGGGCCTCAGGGATTTGTAGTTATGCTTGTCGCGGAGATCATGCATGTCCGTGCGGTTCAAGCCGATAGCTTGCTGCGGTTTTTCCTGCCGCGTTTGCACATTTTTTTAATGTGTATGGCATGCGCTGGGTTTTTACAACTTGTTTTCTTCTTTTTTTGCGCATCGAAGTTCTTTGCACTGCGACTGAAACAACTACGGGCTTCTTCAGATCGGGCACATTGGGAACATTGGCTGTACTCTTGCCCTTCGGTGCCCTTTTGCCAAGTGAAATGTGCAAACTATGGCGGCTGCCTTCGTCACAGAGCATTTTTTTTACAGTGAAGCTGTTAAAGTGCCCCTAAACCACCTCAGATATTTTTTGAACATTTCAAGTAAACACGCGTATCGAGTTCAGAATGCCCTCACGATCAACGATGCCAAACCCTGGAGCACTCCGCGCCGCGGGCGCGCCACAAAAATCAAAAAAAAAAAAAAAAAAAACAATGCCGACCTCCTCTTCTGGCCTTTCCGGTATCCCCAGCGGTCATCACGATGTCAGCAGGGTGAATCTGGTGATGTCAGCGTCGGTGACGATGCCCACTGGTCGAACAAGAACCTACGACTGCCGGTTTGTCTGCTAGCCGGTAGGCGCGCTCCCTGCTCTTCCTTGTCGTGGTGCTCGCTTGTGCGCCCTTGCGAATCGGTAATTACGGCCCGCAACGCAAGTGCCATATCGCTCGCATTCCAACACAGTTGCGCTTAGCGGTCTCATTAGCTGCGCGAACAGATTGTGGCAGTGTTGGCCTTTCTAGACGAGCGCGCAACACAAGGTCCATAGCGGCACGCTCAAGGTCGATTCACACAGGTCGCGAAGCTTCGGGCGAAAAGCGGTTCAGAACGAATTGTCACCGACATCAGCAAGGGTGGTTATGGGAGCAGCGATTGAAGCGAGAATATGTTTGGAGGGAACAAACATTGGGAAAGAACAAAGCGTTTTAAAAATAAAGAGAGACACAGATAGATTCATTCAACGAAAATAAGGTTACTAATCAGTTTTATATACGCATGGCGAGAAAAGTAGAGACAATTCTGTTTTATTTGATCACTATCAATAAATGCCTTTTTTAAGCGCCCACCGTAAGAGCGCCCACCGATTGCGGCGGGCGCCGCTATGAGGCCTCGGAAACTCCGCTGGTTTTTTGTCCACGCGAATTGCAGCGCCATCCATGAGATGGATGCAAAATTAAAATCTCTTTACCATTTTTCTTGTCTACCCTCTCTCAACTTTGTCGTTTCTCTCTCGCCTTCAACTATCGACGGCGCGGCCCGCGCTCGTCGTCGGCCGTGCTGATAACGGCCAAAACGGCAGCAATTTTTTTTATTCTGGCATTATGCGGTCGCTAGCAGTGTGGTCCGTGTGGTACCCTACCGTTGCACGTTTGTCGCTGTTCGTGTGTGGTTCAATATTGTGCGAACACATCAAGACGAAGTGAGCCATGCGACGTGAAATTCTACCGCATCCTTAAAGACAACAGGTGAGCACTGTGCAGTTTACTTCCCGGTTTTTATTTGTGATAGTAATTGTGCGCAGTCGTACATGGCTGTCCGGTGGTGAGGCAGGAGCTAGCTGATTTGAAAACACCACAACAATGCAGTAAATCGTTGTGTCAACAAGCAGCGAACATAAAGCTCCTTATAAATATAGTACCACCTGTGCGTATCGCAAGGAACACGTGTGAAGGTGTGCGCTTTGCTCGCATTTGGTAATCGGCCGCAATCGTTTAAAAAAGTGTTTCTGAGAATTAAGGTTGACATATCACAACCAGTACTCTGCCGCGACGCGAAACGAGCTCAGTTTTGCATGTTCCGACTGCGATGTTATAATTTATGATCTTCACTGTTCTTCGGGATGGAAGCGTTTTTAACCTACGATGGAAGGATGGACCTAATGGTTTTGCCCAGAGACAAGGTCAACAACCGCAGAATATGATAGGCGCACTTGAAGGAGGTGAATTTTATGGGCCGCGCGAGAAGCAGGCCGTGAGAAGCTATTCTGCGCATTACCCATTAGAGCAATTACAATAAATGTTTTTACATTTGCGCACATGAAACACCATCCGCGTTTTGTTGCATTCTATAGTGTGTTGCACTGTCTGCTCCAATTCTGGTTTTCGCAAACGAACGCAATAAAGTGATTCCAAAGAACTGTTGAGTTGTAAGTGGAAATATTTTTAATACAATTTGGGCACATTCTTGCTTGATTGTAATAATGAGCGCGACTGCGTGCATGAAAACGCAAAAAGAATCCACTGCGCAGAAGCACGCAGCACGAATGGCACGGCTGGACAGGAGATGAGCGCGCTTCGGTCCGGCGGCGCGTCTGAATTAATGCCCGCGACGAAAAAAAAAGAGCCCGCCGCGGACAGCTAAAGAAATAAAAAAAAGCATTGTGCGAGGCATGAGGAGAGGGTGAGGCGAGGCATGGGAGAGGGATAGGAAAGTGTAGAGGGAAAGGAGAAACGAGCGGAACAACGTTATCATAAAAAAAGGAAGAAAAATAGTGCTATTGCGAAAGGGGGAGGGCAAAAAACATCGCGCCGCTTTTCTTTTTTTTTCTTTTTTTTCGCCACCCTAGTACCATCATCCATCCGCTAGGGCCTAACTGAAGTGCGCCTTGGCGCTAGCGTCGACTGAGCGTCTGCTATTGGAGAACCAATGGGAGGTATAGGAAGATTCACCGCCCTGCCGCTATCAATTGCAATGCAATGCAGCTCTAATGTGGAGAAAGGCACGCTCGTAAAGTTCACCTGTTACGATATGCCCCCCTCACAAGTTGTTTTGTTTTGCTTGCTGACGTTTGCCTAAATTTGGTGAAGCGGGTAGTTTCATTGTTTCTTAACCTATTCGGTCAAAAGCAGTAAGTTGGGACCACCAGATATTTGTTTAACTTAGTTGTTTCCGTGCGACAGCGCTGCCCGACGGGCTTGGCGTCTGACGAAAGGACGAGCACTCTAAGCCCAAAGCGTTCGTCGGGCTCCAAACAAAGTATGTTCTGTGCAGGGATGCGATTTCGACACCAGTACGGCTGACCTTTTCCTGCATCGCTTTGCGCGCTGAAAGCTCGGAACGCATTTCAAGTCGTACGGCGGGGAATTTGAATATACAGCTGTAATGGCAGGCCTAAGAAAAGAAATTTCGTGCCTTTGAGAACAAAATGACGTCACTTCTGTTTTTAACGGATATGACGTGAAGTTATTTTTTTTCCGCCGGGTGTGTTCCCTCCTCACACAGATGGCGCTAAGCCCCATGAACCGCCGATGAACCGCCATGTTTTGAACGTATGGGCTTCAATGGAAGCTTCGCTACCAGGTATATCTACCTTGGCACGCTTCGCATGAGCACGGGCCGGCACGGCAGCCACAGGGGGTAGCCACAGCGGGTAGCACGTTACCGGCACGGTAACTCGCCGCGCGCCGTTTGCCATTCGCGGGCCGCCGTTCGACAGAAAGTGAGAGAGGCATAAAGGAGAGATGCCTCGACCTGCACCAGCATTCATTCGACAGCGGTTTTGCTCGCGAACGGTGAGATTTCCTTGCCGTAGAGAGGATGAGACCGGGACTCATTTGTGCGATAGCCTCGCCACCGATCGCTCGACGGCGCCGATATCGTCGCTAGGCCTTTTCCAGCTAACTTTAAAGCTAAAACGGACGGCGCTTCGGAATGAATTACCGATGCTCACAAGCCACACTATTTTCTTACCGTTGGGATCTTGGGAAGAGCGATCTTATCGCTCTTCGCAATAATTGTACACGCAAGAGAAAACACGCTTATATTACAGGCGCCGTCGGCTGCGATGCGAGCTCAGCCGAGACGGTCGTCTCCCATCAGGAGCCGTGCACGGCAGCTGAGCTCGACAAGTATCGGAACTCTCGAGTTCATATTTAACATTTGACAGTGGCTGTCGTTCTTCATAAAATGTACAATTTACGCAGAACTTTATCTAGGCAAAATTATTTTGCTTGCAACAGAAGCTGCAGCCGATGCTTTCGTCGCCGGTGGCGAAGGCGCGCAGCTTCGCAGTCGTCGATTGGCCCGTTGATCGTGCTGCGGGCGGTGCGCCGGCAGAACTACAGTCTACTTTGGACACCTCTCGCACGACAGACGTTCTTGGGCACGGGAGGCCGGTTCGCCGTCGGTATATTTACCGCTAGCGTGGACGTGCCTTAACCGGCGCGGCAAGCGAGACCTCGCACCCGAGCATGGGCCAATTCGTTGGCGTTCACAAGCCCCCCTACTTTCGATCCTACATGGGCCGGGAACCAGGTGATGGTGTGATGAACAACTACTTTTCCTTCGAGTATCTTGGCGACCTCCTTACAGACGGCCCCAGATGCAAATGCTCTGGCTGCCTATCTCGAGTCTGTGTAGACTTCCGTTTTGCTTGGATCTTAGAGCGCTATGCTAGGGCTAGCTGTTCTGCCTTACCGGGCGTCGAGGTAATGATTGATGCGGCCGAAAGTCCCCGACCCTGGGTGTCAACGGAGACGACCGCAAAGCGGGAGGTGCTGCTAGCGGAACGCTCGTATTGAGCAGCATCGACGAAACATTCGTGCGACGCATGAGCGTGTGCGTGTTCCAGGAGTGCAGAGGCCCTAGCCAACCTTCTGCCTGTATTGTGTTGTGGGTGTACGTTCTCGGCAGTGGAGAAACCTTAATGTAAGATCTCGTGTGATTTGGCAGCTGCGTGTATCGCAAAAATGGGATTGATGTTGATGCCTTCAAGGATTTTTCGCCCCGCGATGGTGGACGAAAGTCTAGTAAGCTGCAACGTCTGCTGCGCGCTTCAATGACTTCCTCTAGGGTGTTGTGAATACCTAGGCTCATGAGGATCTCGGTGTTAGTACGCATCGGGAGGCCAATGGCCCTCTTTATACTCTTGCGAATGAGCGTGTTTAGTTTGGTTCTCTCGTGAACTTGCCATTTGTGCATAGGTGTAACGTAGTTCACATGACTCATTAGGAACGCGTGGTAAATCATGAGAAGGTTATCTTCTTTGAGCCCTCCTCTATTGTTGGATACCCTTGAGATTAGTCTAATTACTCCCTCCGCGAGCGAGGTTAGTATGTTGATCGTGCGACCGTTGTGCCCGTTGGCCTCGATTATCATGCCTAAAACCCAGATAGAGTCAACTCTTGGGATCGTTTGCCCAGTTGCCGTGTGTAGTCTGATATTCATCTCGTCTAAGGGCTTCCAATTTTTCGGTTAGGGACCACTTTTAGTTTGGTGATACAGGAGAAGTTCAGATTTGAACCTCGAGAGTTAAGTCCCATTTTCTGTATGTGACTAACAACGCAGTCGACTGACTCCTGTCGAGATCGTTCGACTTGTCCGTCCGAACCGCCAGTGCACCAGACGGTGATGTCAGCGTAAATGGCGCTTCGGATACCGCCGTGATGTTCTAGCTCGGTCACGAGCTCACACATGGCAATATTGAAAAGAAGCGGTGAAACAACCGACCCCTCTGGCGTGCCAACGGGACCATGCTCGTAAAGCTCTGATTTGAGATCACCGAGTTTGATGGTGGCCTTCCTATCTTTAAGGAAGGAGCTATAACAAAGCTGTGAAACTTCTCTCCGAGGTTGAGGCGTGAAATAGAGTCCAGAATGCGATGGTGGGCTCTGTTGTGAAAGGCCTCTTAGAGGTCATGCCCCAGAACGGCCCTGATGTCTCTAGTATCCTGTTCTAATACGGTGTGCCTGATGATCAACATAACCTCCTGCGTAGATAGATGTGGTCCAAAGCTGAACATGTTACCGGGGGGACAACCCCTCGTCCTCGATGTGTTTAGAGATTCTGTCGTTGATCACATGCTCAACTATCTTCCCTAGACAGGATGTAAGGGATATGGGCCGTAAGTTTTCTATCCCTGGGCTGCGGCCTGATTTCTGGATGAGAATTACTGAGGCTATCTTCCATTTGTCAGGGTAGACCCGAGACTCCCAAATGTGGTTCACCTCCTCAGTGATAGTCTTTATCGAATTGTCATCGAGATTGCGAAGCATTTTGTTCGTTATTCCGTCGGGTCCTGGAGTTGACCTTCCGTTCAGGTTGAACAACGCATTTCGTACTTCTGCTTCTTGAAAGGGTTTGTCCAGCTCGGCTGCCGGTATTCCCTCATAGATACTTCCTGGCATACGGTGGGTCACGATAGTTTGGCAACATGTAGAAAAAGAAATAGTGGAGTTTAACGTTGCAATTTAGCACACGGGTTATGAGACACGTGATATTATGGGCCTCCGGAACTCTTTCGGCCATCTGAAGTTCTTCAAAAGGCACAAACCCACGGGTGCCTAAACTGTTTTGCTGCTGTAACCCGTGTGATTGAGGCCGTGGTCAACGGGAATGGAACCCACGACCTCCTGCTTAGCATCAGATCATTCAATACCTTTCGGCGTAGAAAACCGAAGTCAATGTTACGTGAGCTATTCAGATGTAGCAGAGCAAACTCCTGTTGTTGTCGGGGATAAACCTATCGCACTGGTTTATTAGGCGGAGCCTGCTCCGCTGAGTATCACGTATCAGCAGAACAAACTGCACATTCTATAGCTTTTTAGAATTGAATCAGCATGCTGCAGTATGATTATTACTGTTATTTTCCTTAAACGTACAGGTCAAGAATAACCTCCACGCTGGCCTTTCTCTCTTTATCCGATCTCCACTGGGCCAGCTATATGTCCTCAGTACTCTCGTAGTATGTGAACGTGATGTCATTCTCTGAAGTGGGGTGCTATTGTAAGCAAGATCAAGCTATAGCTGCCGCAACGGCACCACGCTAGTGTGGATACGTGGTTTGTGGCGCACGTTGAAATGCACAGGGCAGCGCTTCGCTGTGGGCGATTTGTGCCGATTGTTTGCCAAATGAGCCATGTCGATAGCAGGAAATTATTAACATATTGCTCTACAAAGTCCCGCTTTTGCTAGAAGCACATAGAATCTTCTATTATACGTGATTGAAGCGCAAACTGTCATTCAATGCGGGCGTAGCAGTCAGCCACACAGCCGCTGTTTCGCCTCTTCCTTATTGCTTTTTGTGCCTGCTCAGCTAGCGTTCTGCCTACTAAGCAAGCGACTTCGTGGTGATTGACTGTGTGTTAGCAGGCTCCCCATTTTGGTGCACACACTATTATATTTATCGCAGTAACAAGGGGTAACAACGTATCATTTGGGCATACAAATCTCTCATTGCACGGTTCTGTGCATGACAGCCATGCGAGAAAATTCCAGTTATCTAGGGGCCAAAGTATTATGTTGCTTACTTGATTTAACAAATAATGGCTGCCACAAATGCTAGACATATTCTCACATAATACTTAATTTCTACGGTCTTTTTATTGCCCAGAGTTAAACTACTAAAGTGCCACAATTCACTTCCGAATTCACTTCAGAACCACGTGATAAAAGGACGCCTCGTGCCAGCTAAGGCACGTCGCATTACCACTCTTTGAAAGTCACGCAACCATACCCTTAAGATCAATTGTACCCCATGGCATAATATGCTTGCTTTAGATTATTTTTATTCTATAGCTGAAATATCTCCATGCCACCTATGGTTCATTTTACGTCGTATTACAAAGATTGCAGCATAATCAATACATCGCGGCAAGCAATCGCTGACAGGTTGCATTCACGTCTCGCTGTGACGACTTCATTTATTTAAAACAACGCCAAATGCTTTTTCTGATGTGCTTGAACCAGACAACGGCAGCAAAATTGAAACAATGTTTGCGGAAGGAGGGTGCAACTGTCAAGCATCACGCGCTCCACACGTGGAATTCGTTACCTTATTACAGCGCCCAGACTACAACGCAAGGCCATATTTCTTGTATAACGTCAAAAATGCATAACGACGGTGCTACAAGTACGCAACAAAATCTTTTTATTCGATATACACTCCGTACGCACACATGTAAACACGTACAGGATAGCGGAGCACACGAAGCGCCATCCATATTATGCTTGGTTCAGTCACTGTTCGCCAGGCGGCGACTCCGTTCGATCTCCCCCCGAATAACGTAAAGCTTTTTCGAACTGTTTCTATTTCATTCTTTTACAATTTGCCCTTCATGATTAGTCAGAAATTTTCTGGCCCCATAGATTTCGCCTGTCTGTCGTAAACGTAAAAAAAAAAAAATTCCGGAACTTACCATCTGATAGGAAGTGTGCACACTGATTATGCATGATTGCACCTAACAAAAGTGAAAAAAGTTATTTTGAATTCTACGGCTTATTCGCTATTAGCCCTCCGCTGTTGGTGAAATATTTTCGGCTGCGCCCACTTCCTCTCTCTCTCACGCGGCGGCAGAAAGGCGCCACCACTACCCACGCCAAAGTACCGGGTAGGCACAAGAGGTGCATTACTATGCACAAAACAAGTGATTTGTTTTTCAGAATAGCCGGAGAATACTCCATTCCTAAAGGAATAAATGATGGCTGCCCCCCGATTGGAGTGGCACTGACTACTGGGAGCTGCTGCGGAGAATACATTTCTTCGCGCAATGTTTCCGTGGCGATATAACGTGGTCAAGCCCCCTCGGCAAGTGTGGGACACCTCTCTGCGAATTCTTATTCGATGAGGACCCATTCTAGTCGCGTTTTACAGCCAAGCTGTTAGCCTCAAGTTGACCGGAATTTTTCGTGGAGTGCTCGCCCAAAAAAGGGCAGCTGAAAAAGGGGTTTCTTGAGTTTGCGCGTAACAGAAATGTGTTTTCTCGGATATTCAAATTACATTCGGCTGATAGGATGTCTGTAGGTTGCGTATAAGCCATACTTCACACATTTTCTGACGCAGAAACTCAATTGGTTCAATGACGCTCTTGCGATAGGCAGAGGGCCTACAAGAATGAGGATCTATAATGTGCTAACGGTGCCGTCAACATGTGGCCGTGGCACACTCAGATAGAGCTCAAACGACAGCTGGAAAAGGGTTTTGCGTTTCTGTTCCCGCGTAACATATTTACGTTTTCTCGTATGTTCTAATAACAATCTGAAGCTGTTATGCCTGCAGTTTGTGTGTACGTCGTACTTAGTTCAATTTAGTTCAATAAAGCACTTGCGCTTGGCGGAAGACCTACAATAATGAATATGCATGCTGCACTTCCGCACACGTGTGTGCGCGCGTGACGTAAGTCGCTTGTGACGGCGGGGCTTGACGTAACGTCGCTTATCGACAGTTGGGGTGGTGGTACTTGTCTAAAGCCCACACCAACTTCGCTGTACATGCACTTTCACAAGGCGCAATGGCGGCGGATTTTCGTAGATTACGTTGCAAAGTGCCACGATTTTCTACCAGTCACAGCAAGCTACGCAAGGGGAAGGAACCAATCGTGGGCGCTTTCACAACTGTCCTCTATCCGGTTATCTATTTTCACTGTGCTAGCGCAGCCGCATCGAAACCCTCTCGACTTGTGTGTCCCTAGCATCTTGTCGGCTAATTATATAACGAAAATTGTCAAGGTACGCAATGCTACTCATTTTGAAAGCAAACATAAGTGACCTCCTATAAACGAGGATAACGTTTTATCGGGCGGTTGAAACCACTCAAAGCTTGCATTGGCATTAGGTAATTATGACGTCAGGAAATCAGAATAATAGCATGGAATATTTTTACGCTATACGGCCAGTGCACCGTGCCCATGGCAGATCTCGCACAAATTGGCAAGCGTATAGTCTCACAATCACAGTTGTTTTCTACAGTGTTCCTCTCTACTGCTTTCTTCTCTCTCTCTCTCTCTGCATTCTTGGTGGGCGTGAATATTTTTACAAACCGTGTTGAGGAAAGATTCTGGCACCGTATTCATAGTGGTATTTTGAAGCACAAAAGGTAATGTGAACAATAGGCCCGAAGTTAATCCGGCCTGCCCCGGCAGCACCTCTATACAGGCGCCTGGCTCCGACATCCCGTAGCTGCAATAACGGTTCATTTTATCTCACTGCATGATGAATGCGTGGACGATGCCAACGTTCTGGAGTTTTTGTCTGGGTTCTGATTTTGTTCGTAATGGCATTGCGTTTGTGGCTTTACACTTGTGACAGTGCAAAATGGGACTCGGAAGAACTTCGCGCTTCGTTTCACCGTAAAATGCACTATTGAACGTCTTTGCAGCCGCGCACAATGCGTTGGACAAACATTTCACTCTTATCAAAAAGCACAAAACACCGAAAGCCCACTACCATGAACAATTGGAAGAGCACAGACTGGAGATAGAGCGAAGGCGCGATGTAATCGAGCGAGCGAAGTTAATGATCCCTTTCTGAATACACAAAGCACGTTTATGTTCTGTAGCGTAAATATTTGTATAGAATACTTGAATGGGCCAGGCCAAACAGGTTGCGACTGTTTCATTAATCAGCCCTGCTGTGCTTCCACCAGCCGTTTGTTCGGGTAGGAAAACAAGCAGGTCTTTCGAGCGACAAGATACGTTTGTCTCTGAGCTGATGTTCGAAAACAGTCCAAAATCTACGACAGTCCTTTTGCATCTGCAATAAAGCGCGTCCGTGCCCAGACACATAGGCATGTATGCGCGGTCATATATTCACAGCACCCGGATTTTGCGATAAATGATTGCCGGTAGTGTTGCAAATGTGGAGCGAGATCATCGTATTTTTGTTCATTAGAGGACGAGGCGCTGCACATTGTGGTGCAACTGGCAGTGTGATTTCATTCTTGGAATGTTCATGTGCGCATCGGTGTTTATATTCGCCACTGCGAATATCAGGCTAAGCATATATGTAAATAGAGATAAAAGCGAAGACTGGGAAAGTAACCAGCAGATATATCCGGTTGGCTACGCCTCAACTTAGGCAGTACATCCAAATAGTGTTCAAGGTGGCGCTTTTTGCGTGAGTGTGTCAGACGTGCACGTCGTCTGGTTTCAAAAACGGCGTAGAAAAGACGAAGCCTGCCTAGAGGGAAACTGGCCAGAAATGTCTGTCGTGTCTTTTTTAATTTTTTGACACTCAGTTTTCGTAGTTCTCACTGTTTATTGTAGCAAGTGATGTTGAACCAACTAGACACGGCTATGTCAGGTGTTATAGCCCTCAGGCAAAGGGGAATTGCATCACGAGCGCCAGTTTCTGCCTCGGAGCATGGTAGGCCATGCTTCTGAGAAAAAAAAAAAGAAATCGAGCTTGCTGTCGTGGCAACAATTTCGTTGATGCGCGAGGGGGAAGTTGCCATTCGGCTTGTTGTCTGCGATGCGCTCGACGAGCGCGCGATTTTCGCGGCTGACGCAAAAGAGAGAGTGAGAGAAAATCATTTAATGCAGCAAGGGGAAACAAACATGTGTTGTATTTGCTGTGGCAGTCTGTTTCGATCTAACAGCTGTCATTTTCAGCCTCTTTCTTCTTTTAATGACAATTTCTTTGTGTGTGTGCGTAGGCCACGTATTAAGTGCCAGCAGCGCAAGCGCGCTTCTTAAAAATGAACCGTATAGATATTTCGTTCAAGATACGAGAGCGAGCACGGCATAGCGTGGAGCTATTGCGTTTCGGCAGGTCATTAATAGGCAGAGAAATGGGGTTAATTTTGTATTTTCATTTGCAAATTCACCACCGCAAGATATCATCATCATCATCGTCGTCGTCGTCGTCGCAGCAGCAGCAGCGCTGCCGCTGCTGCTGCTGCTGTGTGGAGCGGTGGTGTGAAAAGTGGTTGTGTAAAAAATGGAGGTTGTAGGTTATATGCTTACTCACAACGCAATTGCTGGAGCAAATCTTTGCACTGGTTCGGCAGTACAGTGCTTTCGGTTGATGGAGGTCAACTCATTATATTGTAGCGTGAGCTACACTGGCCGAGGTTGAGCAGTTTCGCGTGGCTCCTGGAGAGCCGTGCTGCGCATGCGCGAGGAGCAGTGACGTCACACGGCGCACAGCTGGTGCGCCAGAGCAGCCGCCGCCGCGCGTACCTCGCCGGTCTGCGCATTCCAGAGGAGTGACGTCATAGCCGCGGCAGACGCACTGGCGCCTGCGTGTGCCCAGCTGTGCGCCTCCATTGCGCAGTAGCCAAGTCTGACGCTGCACCGGGGCCGCTTGATAGCGCCTCTCATTTTGTGCGCATGATCAGAGGTATCAGTGGGCGTATACATATAGTGGGGTGTTTGCCAGTGTGGTATAGCCATGGAGAATGAGAGCGAAATTGCTGCTCAGCGGCACAGAAGAGCGGAGAAGCTTAACTCATCGGATCCCGAAGTAGTTGCCTAGCAATTAGCGGTTGAGCGTAGGTAGAACGAACAGAAGGCTAAACGTGCTGCGGAGACAGCGGAGCAAAGGGAGGAACGTCTCGCAAAGCGGCGTCCCCAGGAGGCTGATCGTCGTGCCCGACCATCTAAGCAGCAGCAACAAAAAGACGCCGTCGATGTCGACAAGGCTCACCGATTGACTGACTATACGGTGAAACTTAGCGAAAGCGCCAGTGTGATTCGGACCTTCGAGACGGAATTCGTAAACAATCCGTTTGGATATGTGTGCGACGTGTGTGAAAGACTGTGGTACATGAAAGACTTGACGCCGGTAGGTAGTGCCATGCGTGAAACGTTGAGTTTAGCGGCGCCACCTGAGTGGGGTGAAATCGTGGCGTGGGTTTGTACAACGTGCATAAATTTTCTCGTTAAGCAGAAGATTCCACTCTTTAGCGTTACCAATGGGTATCGTTACCCACCCATGCCACCAGGTCTACCGGTTCTGAGCGATGTGGCCGAATGCTACGTATATCCAGGCATCGCCGAGCTAAGCGACTGCTATTTTTTTGCATTTGTGCTAAAAATATAGCACAAAATTTTAACACAGCAAATTATTATTTACCATCTAGTATATTGAAGTAACATGTTTCGAATGCTGCTTTTTGAATCGATGTTATGTGAAGCAGTGTGCGAGGAGCCTACCAAGTTAACGAAATGACCACGAGAGCACCAAGACGTAGGCGGCTCTTTTATAACCTGCATGACACGCATGTCATGACATGACAGTCCTCAGGAGTTCGTTTAGCTACACCTAAGAGACCTTAAGGCGAAAGCCTTAGTCATGGTCATCACTATGACTTCGAACTTCAACCTTTAGCCTTTTCCTTCACTTAGTACCACATCCGAACCCATTGCATTGTTTTTTGAGTGGTAATCTTTTTTCGCTGACTCAATGTCATTTTTGCTGAGTCATGCTCTTGACTATGACTTCTACCAGCACCCTTTAGTGTTTCCTTCACTTAGTATCCCCGTCCGAACCCATTTCAGTGGTTTCTGAGTGTAATTTTTTATCGCTGGGTCATTGTCATGACCTACATGACAGGCACATCGTGACATTTATGTCATGACCTATCACTTATGTTCGTCATACACTCCTGTCATACTATGCCAATTTTGGTACCTACCAAGTTATTGAAACGTCCAAGAGAGCACAAAGACGTAGGTGGCTAGATAGATAGATAGATAGATAGATAGATACTGTCAAAGTAGGAAATGTTCGCCAAGAAATGCTGTATTTAATACTGATCAGTTTCTTACAGTTAAATTCACTTTATCCATTATTCATAATGCACTTGTAAACAAGGTACGCGCGGATTTGTTTATTCAACCTTTTAATAATTCCCTGTCTTCGTCAATCAGCATAATGCCTATTTCAGGAAGTCTAGCTTCCAAAAGCTCTAAGCCTCTGGTCAACTGTCTATGAGCATTTTCTATTCTAGAAGAATTTGTGTTTCAAAGGGGGAACAAAACTTTGCAGGAGCGCATGGCTCGCTATAAGCGTCGATGTAAGCATCTTCTTAGGAATTGCTCGGCAGGGCGACTTGGTACGCAGGTGACCTCGCTCGTTCACAGGAAGATACACTCGGCTGGTAAGTTCTCAGTTGACAAACGCGGACATCTCACATCGCAGATGAAAATATGACACCGAAGAACAGACACGGGGGTCATTTTCGTGACGCACAATGAAAGTTTCTTAGTAAAATCAAATGCGCCCGGTGCCGTAGCTTGCAACGCTGAAAAGGGCCTGAGAAGTGCTACTTCGATTGGTTTCCGCACCTAGTAAAGATTTAAAAGGCTTGCAACGTTTAACCAAGAAAAACAGGCAAACACAGTGTTCTCTAACCTTACCTCCTCGCCTGTGCAGCATACATTCAAGCATATTCAGCAAAGACCAAAAAAAATCAGGGGCGAAATTCACTAAACTGCACTGTTCGTACGCAATTTCTTAGCCAGAAAGTTGTTATGCTACGATAAGGCTGCAACCGAAGTGGCAGCGCATTTTAACTTAAGGTGGCGTATCAGAACGAGGAGGAAGAAAAGCACGGATTAAACGACAACAAATGAAAGAGGTACGGTCAACTGTTAAAGTCATCGCACATCATGCGTCTGTAGCTGAGGCCATATTATTGCGATAGCAATTATATGGACACTTCAACCGGATTTCTGCCGTCGTCGTCGCCGTCGCCGTGAGGTTCCCTATAGATAAAATCTTCGCCGCGCGCCGTATGCCGAGCGGAAGCGTGCGGGGACGCGCGCTATCACGGCGAGCGAACGCACTCAATCTACCACGTGCAAGCAAGGAAGCGGGAAGCCAGCGCCGGAGGGAGCGGGGGGGGGGGGGGGTCGCACTTCTATTCTGCCAACAACCGCGCTCGTCGCTCGCTCGCACCGTCGCTTATCTCCACACGGCTCTGCACCTTTATGCGCCGTGCATTCGCCGATCAGTTTCCGTTGAAGCGATAGACCGCACGTACCTTCGCCCGTTGCTGCCAGCGTTTTGACAGTCGTTGTCTGCAGTCATTCAGCGTGATCTATTCATGTTTGTTTGTGCGCGCTCACACCACGCTTGTTCAATCAGTTAGTAATAGTCGGGCCACATTTTCCAACGCACGCTACACATGCAATGCTGCCCGGGTCGGCAGTGCAGCGCTACAGGTGTGTCCCTTCGCACGCGCTGCCCACGGGAAGCGCTTCTCATCAACACCACCGTTTCACACGCGCCTTCTCGTGGTCATCGAGTCTCTCTTCATGTCGGTCTACTTACGCCGCAGCACACCTGCTTACTTAATCAGCTCATGTTTACTACAATTCATATTGCTACCAAAGCCGCTCACCTTACTTCGTATGACATTGCTGTGTTGCTATCGGATTCATTGCTTCGCCCTTAGGGCGAAACTGTGACATTTTTTTAAAGCAAATCACTTCACACCAGTATTCGACTGTTTCCTTTTCCGGGACACGAGATCTTGAAAATCATTGTAAAATAGGGTAGTGTACAATGGTGGCACACGTCTTTTGGGGTTGATTGAAAGCTTCATTTCGATGCAATCAGCAAGCACTTAGCATGTGAAAAATGCGGCAGAAAACAACTCAAAATGACTGCCGACGTTTATGTTAATAGCGTTGAACCAATGTGACGGCACACCCTATGGTCACCGCGAAAACGCGTCATCTGTGGTCCTCTCACGCGCTTCCTCCTGGGCAAGCTTCACCATCTGGCGGCTCCACCGCGAAGTCCACGAGTGACGCTTGACCGAATATGTATCCCAGATTGTCAGACAAGATTGTCTGAATATATATATATATATATATATATATATATAACACGTATCCAGCACCGGACATATCTTATATGACATTTTTTGTCATCAAAAAGCGGCATTTCCTAGAGGAACATACACAGCGACCCAAGTTGGCATCACACCGGTTCATTGGAGAGAGGCAAATAATAATTCAGCCAAACTGGCGTCGAAGACGTTCGTTAAACAGCGGCACATACCAAGAGGCACACACTAAGTCATCCAAGTTGGTCAAGCGGCTGGTTTTGAAGCTGGTTCGCTGAGCACAGCAGCCCGATGCTCCAATAACGCAAGTCCAAGTGAAACAGGTTAAAAACAGGCATACAGACAGGCGCACGGACGGACGGATAGACAGATAGACAGACAGACGGACGGACAAACGGACGGACAGATAGACAGATAGACGGACAGGCGGACCACAAACTAAGGGAATTTGCTAAAGACCACTATTTGCATTAAAATATCACAGCTGTGTAAATAACGCGTCAATCAAGCTTCGAAAGAATTCATCTCTGTCGGTGGCTACCGGCAGTGCAGTGTTGAGACCCTTGAGATCCTTCTTTGTCGTTATTTTGCTTTCATACAGAGTCTATCAGTTATGTCATCGTATCATGGAGGAATACTTATCGCTATCATCTTCTCTTGAGTATCTACAAAATCGATATGTACGGATTATTTTTCGCTGTTCTCCTGACGGCAGCGCCACTGTTCTTGGCTGCAACAACATTTAGTCTATTAATAACTTGTTTTGGTTTAGTCTAATTGTGTTGTTGTATAAACAAATAACACATCAACTGTAGTAATTTGTTGATTCCGAGCTTTTAGTAAATACAAACTGTTGCGTGCAGCTCATAGTGCACGATGAGAATTTATTCTCACAACACAACCGAAAGTCCTTTTGAATAAACCAGTACGCTTTTGTTTGTCAGAATGTAATTCAAGGTGAGGCGTTCGTAGCCCGCCGCGGTGGCTAACTGAGCTAAGGCGTTGCGCTGCTGAGCACGAGATCGCGGGATCGAATCCCGGCCGCTGAGGCCGCATTTCTATGAAGGCGAAATGCAAAAACGCCCGTCGTGCTTGCATTGTAGTGCACGTTAAAGATCCGCAGGTTGTCGAAATTAATCCGCAGCCCTCCACTACGGCGTGCATCATAATCAGAACTGGTTTTGGCACGTAAAACCCCAGAAAGAAGTGAGGTGTTCGTCGTTCAGCGGGGAAGTGTTATAGGGCATTCCAAGAGTTATAGGGCATTTCCTATAAGTCCTGCGAGTGGCATCATGGCTTGGTTGGTATCGTGGGGCGCTTTGAAAGAAGAATAAGACTGCTCAGCATACAAGAGCATGCGTAGTATTAAGCATACAGTTTATAAAATGTGCGTTCCTATATATTTAAACGCATGAAACATTATCTGACGCAGGGAATATGCTTTACCGGGAATTGTGATGCGCGTCCAAAAGGTAATGTGCAGAATAGCTGCGAGATGTAAAATGTGCGCACCCATATGCAGGTTCTATGGTATATCTCATTGAATTGCTTAATTTTGTTTATCTCTACGAAGTTTTCTTTTGTTAGCTTTCTGACAAAACGCACACTAATAAAATTGTTACCTGCCCTTTTTTGCTTTCTGATGAATGCCAGCGTTCGCAAGCATGAATATTGATACCAAATAGGGCCGGTGCAGCAAGTATGAGCATTATATTTTGAAGCCAGCTTCATTCGCGTAATCTGTAATAAAATCTAAGTCATTCAGATTTGCACCTGCGTCCTATTACTCTGAAAAATGACTTAATACCAAATGATTGCTGCGTCAGGAGATCGGCAAAGTGCAAGTAATAATGCCCTCAATATCTGGTCTGCCAGCCACTGCGGTGTGCTACGCGGTTTCGCAAGAGACGCAACCGGGAAAGGGGGATAAGCAGCGGTTGTGTCCTTAAGCAATAACAGGGAAAGAAAATGAAGAAGCGCAAGAAGTTGTTTCCCGCGCTTCCAGCAAACATATTGGCGCCATCGGTGAACAGCTGGTGCCGAGATATTAGGGTACAGGGCATGCGCTGCATTTTGTGGTGTTCCATCGTTGCGCTGCTCTTAATAAGGGTGTCGATGGAGAGGAGGCGCTAAACGGAGTCTCGCTACATCAGCGCGCAGCTGGTAATCAAGGAGTCGATGCACTCGAGCCGGGCTGGAATGTTGCCGCCTGTTAGCGGCGCGAGGTTTTTATTGCCCGTTTGCTCCTTTGCAGATTCGGCAGTATGTCCTAAGCTCTCTGTATTCTGTGGTCGTTTAATGAATTTCCATCATTTCGCTCTACAGATAATTCCCCAGAAAAGCTACGACCGGCTGCAAAGGCTACAAGAATGCAAACACGTATTCAACTTTTTAAGGAAAATTCAGTAATTAACCTTTTAAATAATTATTTACAGCACTAATTGCAAATTATTATTTGTAGCCGGCGAGTTTCGAAGACGTATCAACTTCAAATGAACTTCCAGGATTGCACCAGTTTCGAGATAATATTTGCCAGAAATCTCGAACGAAATATATGGGCATTCCGGTTGCTTTTGGGCTTCAATGTATAAAAGAGAGTTTTCTTTAAAAAAGTAACTGGCATAAGAGTGCATATTTACGGCAAGTTTCACGGCGCTTATCTCAAACTTGTGTCATTCTGTGAATTCATTATCGATGGATACGCCTTGATAACTCAGCCCTCACAATTCGTAAATTGCCATATGTGCCGTAAAGTAATTAGTTAAGAAAAACATTTTGTGCATTTTTGTTAATTATCTGAATGTGTTTCGGACCCATGAATGAAATTTAGGACGCAAAATTTCATTAATGTTCCTTTATTAGTTTTAACCGCAGCTTCGTAGCTTTAGTGCCTAAAAATTGGCAATAGTAGGGCCAGAATTCTTAATATTGCTTAATTTCGGTCGAATTATTAGAAAAACTAATAAAGGTACATGAATGAAATTTTTGCGTCCGAAATGAAAATTTTTTGAACTATAATTTATCCAAAACATAGCTTCATTGAGGGTGTAGTTGCTGGGCTGTTTACAACAAACGTTGCGATACTTGGCAATCTTCAAAAGCAAATTGTCCAAAAGTAAAAAATTGAACATTATTTTGCTGCGTCTCCGAAATAGGATAAGCATGTCCTAAAGCTACAGAGCAAGCGGCAATGCAGTATATGCAGTAGTTTCTCCGAACTATAGTCACAAGTGAAACACAGTTCGCAAAAACCATGTATCTCATGCTTGTTCTTGAAAATTTATTGCTAAATCACACTATCAATTTCTTTATAATATATATAGTTGGAATGTACAAGAATAAAGCTTTTTTATGTTATATACGACAACCTTATATCCTAAGTAGAAGAGCCGCCACGGTCGCTCCAAAAGTACCGAAAATAGGGGGCTCATGCCGCCGGAGTGGGACCGCCACCTTAAACAGCTTCACTGTTAAAAAATCTGCCATTCAGATGTTGTTCCGTTGACGTATCTTAATTTGTATGCAAGCGAATGAGCATGGTACTAAACGCGTTTTAGGCGAAACTTTATAGGCTCACAAGTTTCGGCGTCGCTGGTGGTGGCGTCGCGGTGAAAAGTGGACTGATCCTGGCAATAGTGCAGAAAGGGTCCAAGCTCAATGGCACATACCAGGGACAAAAAAGATAAAAAAATAGGGGGTTTTACGTGCCAAAACCACGATCTGATTATGAAGCACGCCGTAGTGGGGGACTCCGGAAATCTGGACCACCTGGGGTTCTTTAACGTGCATCTAAATCTAAGTTTACGGGTGTTTTCGCATTTCGCCCCATCGAAATGCGGCCGCCGTGGCCGGGATTCGATCCCGCGACCTCGTGCTCAACAGCCCAACAAGGACACAAAAGAAAGAGACAGAGGGAAAAAGAAAGAAATAGAGAGAGAGAAATAAAGAAAAAGAGAAACAGAGAAAAAGAGAGTGAGGAAATCACCACTAAGGTCAGATACACACACGACAAGCTTCGCTTACCCCCATTTTCTCGACAGGGAAAGGGCTGGGGATTTTTTATATTTAAGCATTCATCATAACGCCACAGCTCTCTCCCTGTAGCAATCATGGCCAGGTTTAGGCTAGTCAGAGGCATATCTATGTTTTTTTACCCCGATGTCCATTTTTCTCAGCGCTTCCCTGTATCTTGGAGAAGCTCTCATTTCTATCACTTACATTGTCATTGCAAAAAAATAATGGAACATATTTTCTAATGTTCTTCTTAGTGCCTGCGAGCAGCTGTTTACGAGTGTGGTCTTGTGAAGCTTGATGTGTGACGCCGTTTAGATTTTTTTTTCTTCCATCTCCGTTGCCCATAATTGTGTGAAAGATAAACTGAAAAATTTTTTTTGTCTACAAGTGTTACTTGAGGATCCTTTCTCATCCTTCTTTCTGGTGTTTTACGAGCCAAAACCAGCTCTGATTATAAGGCACGCCGTAGTGGAGGGCTCCGGATTATTTTGACCACCTGGGATTCATTAACGTGCGCTACAACGCAAGCAAAGGGGCGTTTTTGCATTTCGCCTAGATCGAAATGTGGCCGCCACAGTTAAACTTGTCCAGTTAAATTTGTGCTTCAATGTAGAAGGCGACGTTTTGTTAAGAAACTAACTGGAACGCCAATGCATTTCTCCGCAAAGTTCGGGAATTAATATCTCGAAACTGGTGTCATCCCGAGAATTCGTTCCAAGTGGATCCGCCTTGCTAACTCCACGGCTACAATTTGTAAATTGCAATATGGGCCATCAGGTAATTAGTTAAAAACTTAATTAGTAAATTTTTGTTAATCATTCGATTATGCATTTCAATTTCTTGTGCAAGTAATGTGCGCCTCTTCGAGTAGACCAGCTCATGAACTAGAATTGGGCTATCTGCCTCAAGCAACCTTTAAGAATTTTTGAAAGTGTTCGCCGAAACACCCTGTATATTTGTAGCGGAGATAATATGCCACGATTCACCGCTGGCTAAAATTTACATCAGCAGCGAAATAGAAGGCACTTGATTGATGTAATATTGCCTGTGCGATTGTCTGCTTCAGCTCTGAGCCACGAGGTGAAACCCCCCGTCAAGACGCCCACGTTTAGGCCTCCCGCCCATCCGGTAAAACACCCTGTCCTTCTGTGGTTACCGGAATACCAGACAAGCTAAGGCCCTTTAATGTTTGGCGAGCTAGACAGTTTGTATGCGTACACTGTAAAGTTCGAAACCCTCGTTGCTTGATATACGAGGCTTCAAGTACGGGAGAGGGGGCTCGCACATGAGTGGGGGCTGGGGGGCAGTGCTAGGGGGTGTTTTCGCACGTCACTTTACGACAGATATTCCTGGCACACATAATTTTCTTTGGTAGGGGGGTTGGGGGAGGCGCGTACTCGTCAATGCAAGGAAAGAAAGAGCGCTTTGTAGTCGCAGTGTAGTTGCAGCACCTACATTTAAATTTGTAGGTAAGAATACTGGTATTTTCCCGAAGCAACATTTCGAGAGGCGCCATGTAAGTTTGAAGCTGGAAGAAAATAATTATTGCTCTGGAGACACGCACATGTTACTAAAACGGGCTAACATATCTTGTATGAAGAGAAATAAACACACTTTTCATTACATAGGACATCGACGAAATTCTGATTAGTTCAGAGTTCATTGATGTCTGGTCAAGCTCTGGCATATGGATATTCTTGTGGTAATTTTTGTTGAGGTTAATGCACCTAAAAAAAGTGATATTGACGGCGCGTGCGCGTATATTTTGCAGACCTCAACAGGCCATACTCTGGCGTGAGAACGGGCGTATAGGCTTGTTGACGTGATACCATAATATTATTGAAGTAGAGCTCCAAGTCGGGCTAGTTGGTTGACATGCATGGTATAAATTTTTTAACTGCGCTAACTCACACTGACAAGGACGAGGCAGACAAGACGTGCGCACATCTTGTCTGCCTCGTCCTTGTCAGTGTGAGTTAGCGCAGTTAAAAAATTTATACCATCCATAATATTATTGTTTAAGGAACGGTGAGCCAACAAGACACGGATGAATAATTTGCTGCGTCCTTACGCGTCTGCATTTTCGCATCCACGTCGGCTTATCGTTATACTTGCAGTACAGAATCGACCTAACCCCTTTGAAGATGGCCACGACCTTTATGTTTCCTGTCCGTTTCTTTCTTGTGTCCTATGTTACCTTTACGTTTTCTTGTCCGTTATGTGAACTTGAGGAAACATACTTCGCATGCAATGCATCTATACTCATCCTTTCGTACAACTCGAGGAAGCAAACATAATCTTTCCTGTAGGATGTGTCCTTTGATTTTACGGCAGGATGTTACCTGTTTGTGCACTATATGTTACCTGGCTGTGCACTCTCTCGAGTGCACATCGAGGTAACAGCGTGCACACAGTGATTATCTGTGAACACATACTACGGACGGATCATCTACCTGGCGTATGCAGGTAAAAAGAAAGAAGGGAATTCAGAACGAGCGGTCGCTGCTAAAGAAAACCTGTCTTTTCAAAACTGCGTGTGATTGCTATGTTGACATACCCAGGGGTATAAGTACAGCAGCGCGGATCCCGTAAGTGTTCTCATAAGCGCGCAACGGAATAATTTCTAATTGTCAGTTGGCTGAGTAGTGGAAATTGTGTACGGAGCATGGCCGCATTTGTTTATCACACTTGCATGCAAGCAGTACACCTGTTTCACTTCGATCGAAGCGCCAGCTGCCGCAGCAAGCAAGCCATTACCACATTTTGTCGTTTTTATTCCTTACGCTACGAGGAAATATGGTTCCACCGATTCAAGATGCGGTCACATATTCTCTAAAACACGGCACTTGGCGCCATAAGAAGCGTGTATTTGGGCGGTGATCACGAATTTGTGCTCTTCGTGGTTCTCGCAGCTGCCTGAAGGCCGTCCGCCATTTGAAGCAGGCGGACAGAGGTGAACGGGCTGAGCGCTGATTGGCTCGTGTCCGCTAGCAATGGTTCGCGCGTGGTTCGCCTAAGGATCCCTGTGTATGCTTTATAAAAAAGACAGCACACCCAGGTACTTTGAACTTGATAAATGCTGTTTAAACACGGGCCGTCCTTCCAGCTACGACTTCGTCTGCGTAACAAAATTAAATCTCGAAGGCCGTGCTTTTGCAAACTGCATTTTCTAGAAGCAAATGTAGATATCGGAGGCTGCGTTCACTTGTTTACCGCAGTGTGGCGCTGCCGCAGTGTGATGTGCAGAGCAAAAATTAGTTTTGAAGAAAGTCTCAGGAACATGGATTAAAATAAATGGGCAGCTAAAGTGCACAGGTATCTCTACATGAAAAGCGTGAACACAGAATGAAGGATGAGGTCAAGCAAGTTGGCAACCAAGCAAAGGATATTCGAAACTATAAATAGACAGCCAGAAGTCATCAGAAAGAAAGTGAGAGAAATAGATACCGTGAATTGGATGCAAAGAACGGAAACAAAAAGGACGATGGCGATTTACAAGAATGAGAAGAAATTAGAAGGGAAAATCTGTACGATAACACAAAGGGCAGTGCCTTGCTATTTAAAGCTCGAGGCGGTTGCCTAAGGACCAAAACATACCGGAGCAAATATCGGAAGTAGATGAGGCATGTGTATGCTGCAGTAAAGTTCCAGAGACCATTCAGCATATCCCTAATTTAATGTGACGGGATCCACCCAGCGAGAACCATAGGTTATTGTGAAACTCCCAAAAGCGCTTGGGTTTAAAGTGGAAGGAAACATCAACAGATCAGCCGTAGAGATAAGCAAGATGATTAGAGTACTGATGGAAAACAGGAAAAGATGTATACGACCTGATCTCTTAAAATCATAGGTAGCGGTACAAAGTAAATTTGTGAAAAAAAAGAACATTGAGAGGTATACAAAAATGCTAGATAAGGAACATGTATAGTATACGTGATTAAATCAAGCAGGGTAGGTTACTATTTGTCGCCGCCTCGCTTCAAAGGGGATGCCAATAGTCATCATCATCATCATCATCATCATCATCATCGTGAGCACATGCTAATGGAATTCGACGGGATCCACCCAGCGAGAACCGTAGGTAACGCGCTCAGAAGCGCTTGAGTTTAAAGTGGAAGAAAACATCAACAAATCAGCCGTAGAGATAAGCAAGAGACGATTAGAGTACTGGTGGAAAAAAAGCAGGGAAAAGATGGATACGACCTGATCTCATAAAATCATAGGTAGTGGTACAAGGTAAATTTTTGAAAAAGAAAGATAATACTGAGAAGTATACAAAAATGATAGATAAAGAACATGTGTAGTGTACCTGATTAAATCAAGCAGGCTAGGTGACTATTTGTCGCCGCCCTGTTTCAAAGGGAATGCCAATAAATAATAATCATCATCATGGTCATGCCCGGTAAAATTACTGGATGTTATATTGAGCTGGGCCCGCTGGGCCGCGTTGTGTGGGCATGAGTGCTTGTTGCAGCAAGAAGGCAATGTAATCATACTTTTCAAGTGCCTGGACAAAATGTGGTCCCTGTCGAGTGCATTAATCATCACGAAACCTCTGGACACATGTAATGATATTATTTCGCCGTATGTGTCGTGTGAAACGCCAGTGTCGAGAGTGGGCTACAGCGCCCATCCGAGCCACCTTTGTTCTCGCCTGTCCGGGTTCTCTCGTGAAAAACGTGGTACTGTGGCTTCGAATCATGGTGTGTGGGGGAATTTGTTGAAAGTTGTGCTTTCGTGTGCTGGAGTTCATCGGCAATTAGACAATGTTTGCGCCAGAAAGAGCGTCGGTGCCGCGCTGCCTACGAGACAAAGAGCGCTTGATGACTTCACAACTTGAAAGGTAAGCAAGTCTCGCGCTTGCGCGCATTCTTGTCGCTTATACAGGGCATTTCAGTTTACTTGGGCCATCCTTTAAAGGAGTGCTGATACAAAAATTTGAAGTCGAGATAACTTGTGAGATTGATTTAGGTAGACACGCACACATCGTCTACAAAGATATCTGCGGTGAATATAGCTTAGAACATATTTTAAATCAATGTTAGGTACGTGCGCGCAGGCAGCCGAAAAACGCAGCACCTCGCGACATTGACATTAAGGAGGGATTGTAAACAACCGAGAAAACGCTACGTCACGAGTTTGCTCTGCCATCGGGGCGGGGCCGTCGAGCAAGTTTCTCACCGCTCCGATCGTTCCGGTGCTTTTTTTTTTCTCTCTCAGTGGTCCAGGCGCTGGCCTCTTTCGCCTTATTAGCTTGCCACGAGATAACTCTCAGAATAAAGTGACCTCGAAAGTGTGTGTGAAATCATGTGTGAAAACGAATGCTCAATAAATGAAATGAAAAAAAAGAAAAAAAAAGTGCTCAAGTCGTAAAACGTTGTGCGATATAGTAAATCGTTGGCGTAATTTTGGCACCCAAGCAGTCAGCGTAGCCGCCGCAGCAATCGTCTCTAAGAAGCGGCTCGCCTTGCTAACGTGTTTTCTCATCGCTACCAACGCCGTCGACAAAACTAATTGTACTGTCAGTTATGATCGTCATAAATGTGCAGACGTTGATTGTGTTGACGACTATAGGTGCTTATTATGAGCTGCGGACGGATCGCAAGGGCCGTCGGCCCCGGATCAGACGGCCAGCGAGCTAGGCCTGCACCGTTTCCAGCCATCGCCAGCTCGCGTGGCATGCTCGTTCGATACCGTCGGTGTCGAGAAGCGGCAGGAGGGGTCCCCGTTCGTGCATGCTACTGGACGTTTAGAATGGACTCCGATAAGAGTAGCCAGATTTGATCGCTTCATTTCGAGGCGCGCCGAGCTATAGAGCAGTCCAATGATCTTCCACCAAGACTACGTAGCCCCGAGCCTGATGCTGCACCGACTTTTACCCCGCCTTGTGTCCTGCTCCGGAATATGCTTCCTTCCCAAAGCGCCCTCAACGAAATGTTTGTACTAATTGTAGCGGTGAGTATATGCATATTTATATAGCTGTCGCTGGCTACAATTTCCGAGTTGCTGCTTTGTAGTGGATCGAATCAAAAGTGTTTGGGCTCGCCTAATACATTGCTTGCACTGACGTCAGTGAAATGAATTCTGGGATATGCGTCCGCCACGCATATGAACCGCTCACTCTCCCACAGTCGTTGCAAGCACCAGAAGACGTGTTGTCACCATGGTCATGATATTTGGTTGTTCCAACCGCAGTGACACCCGCGGGAGAAAAAAAAACCCGACTAAAAGCAACTTCTTTTCATTAACGAAGAGCGTGGAGAACCAGTGCGAGCGCACGAAAGCGTTGTGCGCGCAACGGCACAGCCTATGGCTGGCGCGCATTAAACGTGCCAACTTAGACATCGACAACCGCAACCTGCGGGTCTGCGGCGCACATTTCATTGCAGGTAAATAATTCCTTTTGACTTTGACAGCGTGATAACGGCGATATATTACGAAAGGTTAGTTTTGTAACTTTGGCCATTTTGCGTTCTTAGGGAAGCCAGCTGAACTGTTCGGCGAGACGTGCCCTGACTGGGCTCCGTCGCTTCTCCTCGGCTACGGCGCCACGAACACAATGATCCCTCACAACACCAACGCCTCGAAAAACGACGCGCCAAAAAGCGGCAAGAGGACGCCGAAAACGGGAAGCCGAATTGCAGGAACGGCATGCCGATGTCGACGCGGCAGCGACCGTCGGCCTCGGCAGGGATCCAACCGTGTGCCGATCGGCCCCTTTTGCCGCACCCGACTGGAGAAACCGACGCTGACGAAAGTGAAAAGCGTCATAACCAGCCAGACACAGCGGTGGATGCTTTAAAACTATGTAGAACCCGTTGAGAGACCTCGAAAGTGAAAAAAAAAAAACATTCGCGCTTACGTCCATTCGGCACTTGTGTCCATCCCCAGGCGCAGTGTGTATACGGATCGACGTTGTCGCAAAGTTGATTTTTTTCTTTGTACCGTACACGCGCAGATCCCATCAACTGTGCGAAGCAGTCCTCGCAAAAGGGCCGTGCAGTTGGAAATGCTGGCATGTCCACGGACAAGACGAATCACGACACAGAAAACAACTCACGACGAATCACGCCTGTCACGACACAGAAACCAACTGCTCGACGGATTCTCGCAGCGCGCGCGCGTCAGACTAGCGACAAGCAGTTCGCAAGCATGGCGGCCGCGGCAGTGAGCCCGCGGATGTGACGTCACGTGCAAGCTATGTATACGGTGACGACTCCCGCCTGGAGGAAATAGTCGCAGCTGCACGACGAAAACAAGGACGACGATGACGGTGACGACGTCGCAAAGCACGTGCCGGCGTAGCAGACGAATTAGCAACACGAAGCTCGCGCGCCCGCGAGCTCTCGGGCTTGTGCACGTCACAGTTTTGTGCGATCACATGCCCATTGTGTTTACAATCCCTCTTTTCCCATCTCGTTGCTCTCTGAAACCGAAACTTGGATTCGTTGCTACAAACAAGACTCCAAATAATTACCTGTCGCGCTCTGAAGCAAATGAGGTTTCGTGCCGTAATTATACTGGGTCATTAGCTACTTATTACAGCAGAAAAAACGAGATCGAAATTTTTGGTGTCAGTACTCCTTCAAAACTATGCAAATGTTACGTAGCTTGACAGAACCAAGGTAATGTTGTTTGCCGTCGCTTGGAGATACTCAGGTTATTTTTTTGCATTCCGCCTAATTAATATTTAGTCCTAATGAATTAACTTACTAATTATTATGATTAGAATAAAAGTGTAAATCAGAAAGTTGTAGAGCGACGTGACAAACTTCCGATATAGCTTTCTTTTGCTCGATAAGTGCTACATAAAAGTGTTTTTCCGAGCGTAGAAGATGCCCGCGAATACCCGTAGAGCGCCTCGAGCGGCCAGGCGCACGGCAATTTTGCGTGCATTCGCAGGCTTCATCACCCTCGGAAAAAAAAAAGCTTTCGGGCAGATACCAAAAAACACGCTTGGGCAGATAGCAACAGCGCAGTCTGTTTAAAATAATTAGTTAAATGCTTCAGTGTTGCCATGACATTTTGTTTATGAACTATCCAGTTAGGCATACAGGCCTAACTGTTCTTGCCTATGTGAAATTTATTGCATAAGCGAACGTTTTTTTTTTCGTTTTCAGGTGTTTTGTCAGCTCTCATCGAAGGATCCCATTCCACAGGTCTGCTGTGAGCCGATGTGGCATATGGAAGTAACATGCCGATAGCCAATAAACTACTTGTAGTTTCAGAGAAACGTTTGCAAAGTATAGTCAAAACTTTCTTTAAAGTGCAAGCACTTATCCAACCTGACATCTTTCCATCCAAACATTACACTTTATATTTGTGACAAGAACATATCTAGAACAGCGATACTGCGGTGAGGAAGGTTGTACTGCAAGTACTATACAAAATTGTTATTATAGAACAATTTTACGTAAATTTCTGCGCCTAGCCAAGTTTCAATCAGTATGCCTATAATAAACCATATAATAAAAACCAATGCATAACTTTAAAACTCACAAAATGTTCATAAATATAAAATGGGCACAGAGAACTCATCTATGCATGCCTACAGAAAATGCAGGATACAGGATCTTATCAAAAGGGCCACATAAAGGGTGCATAAAGGTGGGACTCATGAAGGTAACATAAAAGCAGTGGCCAAATTTAAGCATCTAACATACATAAGGGACGGTAATATAAAGGATACAAAAAGGAAGGACACATGAAGGAAACATAAAAGCAGTGGCCAAATTTCAGCATCTAGGATACATAGAATGTTTCCTCGTGTGGCCCCTAGGAAACATGCAGTAATCATAAAGGACATAAATATTTTCATAAGGGAAGACAGAATATGCACACCACAGGGAAGGTATTCTTGAGAAAATGGCGGTGTCTTATGTGACGACCCACTGCTATTGCCATGATTTCTGCTGGGGAGGAGTCGAGGAGCCAGCAGCTTTTGTTTCGGTATATGACAGTTTCTTTTTTTAAGTTGTGTTCCGTCCGTGCTAATTTGCTTGTGTCAATTCTGGAATGTAGTGGTAGACTCTAGTAATTGCGGCGAGGCGACGGCACGTGAGCCAGTGAAGAAGCAGCTTTCCCCCAAATAAAAAAAAAAGAAGTATCATAAATGTCTCACAAAACTATGACCCGATAGCATTGAACAATGCTATTCGTTCTGTATCAGTGGCATACCGTTTGTTTTACAATTAGACTATGCTCCACTAAAAAGGTGATCGCAAAAAGACGATCGCATCACATGCAAAAAGAACATTCACATCTTATCAGCTATTGACCTTTTTATAAATAGCCGAGCCTCTTGAGGCACCGAATGTAGGACGTCAAAGGCAAGAACTACATCTACATGGCGCTGAAAATCGACCCAGGCCTTTATTTGCATATTACCACGCTAGCCGAAACAAAAGGTCTCCTGGCCGGCGCATCGACTTATTCCGGGAGAGCAATTTTTCTGGCTAATGAAGCCGTATCAGGGCCAGATTGAATTTTCACAAGATATTTCGAAGCACACGTTTGGGAAATGAGTTCAAAAGGAGTTCTACAAGATTAGATTTTTCTTTAAAACAACATTTATCTACTTTTTATATACTTTCCACAGCCTACAGTAATGGCAAATATATTCATCAATGTTTTAGTAAATTAATAAACATTTCTGAAGATAACATTGGCATTGTGTGTCCGCCTGGTGACATACATTGTGCCACTTCGCAGTATAACCATAGCGTTAACAGAACGGCAAGAAAGGAGACAGAACACCGGTGCGTCCATCATGTTACGCTGTGGCTGTCGTTTCAAGTATGAACAGACTAGCCAAAGAATAAGTGCTGATTACTGGGAGTTTGAAAATGCAATTTATTTAGCTGCTATGTTGCATGTTTTCGAACGAATAACTTGTAATAAACATCGTAAAATGCAATACCGTACATGATTTTCCTCTCCTTGCCAGTCGTAACGCTATACTTCCGCAATCAGGGCAACACGCACTGGTGGAAACAAGTGTTGACGTTCGTGCTAACTTCGTCCTAGCCGCTTGATCGAGACATTCTGGCGTCCAATAATAAACGATAAATTGAAGCTACTGGCTTTCAAAGAGCGACGAATATTCCTGAAACGTGGTCTAATGAAAAGAAATATCTCAAAAGTAAAGCACTTGTGCCAAATTGCTTTAAGCCCGTGAGCGAGTGTAGTTCGGAATGCGTCAGTGAAACCAATCTTACGCGGTATTGGCCGACTGTTCGGCAACTCAGACGTGCGTAGAAAACAATGAACAGGAGACGTGAATGCGAAATAAGGTAACGTAAAGGTCACGAGAACAGGGAAAGAATTGGAATAGACGGCGAAAGCAAGGGACCACAAATGGAAGGAAAAAGCTAGGCGGAAACGAACACAGACAGAAATACCTACAAAAACGCGAGTGCAGCGTTTTCCATACAAGACCGGGAGACAGTAGAAATGGCCGATCGATGCCGTCGCCCGCCCTCTTAGTTGTCTACCGCAAGGTATCCACTCAGAGAAAATGAAAGCCCCAGCCACAACATTTGCCGAGATTGCGGTGCCGCTATCGCAGAGCATGTAGGCACCCACACACACACCTGTCTTCGGGCCTCCGATCTCGATTTATTCAGGTTCCCCTTTTGTTCTAGTGGCCCCGCTAACGGAATGGTACAAGTGCAAAAGGATAGGTCGAAGCCAGCGGTGATTTCGGAACACCGAAGCGGTGGAGGTGGAATCGTTAGACAGACGTCGTTTCGTTCGTGCACCATCTGCGACCTTTTGGGGATGCAGTGCCGCAAAAAAAATGTGCTGGCAGTAACACAGACGCCTGCATGTAGAATGGAATCCTTTTCATTGAGCCTGTGTACTTCAATAATATGCGCAACTTGAGCTTCGCAGTGTCACATGGCGTGTTAGTATTTGTGTGTACGGTTACACGTTTCGCACACTTTGTAATTGCGACTGGTTGCTTAGAAGTTTGCTTACGTCGTTCTATTGGAAATGTACTGCGCGTTTCGTGGTTGCGAATTGCAGCGCGAAGTGACGAGACGGACGAGAGTAATGACGGGCATGGGACATGCGCTCCTTCAACATTATATTTTTTTTACGGGAGAGCAACAAAATACGCAACACTAGATTCTAAATGCATAACTGCAGAAATACGCAGACACGACAGCAAACAGGATTGAAACAAAGCGCCCAGAAATATTCATTATTTCATTATAAAAGCACCAGGGCTATGCGGGTTATGCGGCAGTCATTAGTTAGGACATGTGGTCAGCTGCGATGATTCCGTATGTGTACTGCTTGGTGTAATGAAATGACGCGACAGTTCTTTCCAGCTCGGCAATACATGAAATCTTGCAACAATGAACGGCTAAGCATGGACAAGCGTGTGTTTATGTCATTTATTTTGCTCAGGCAGGCAAACATCCGACATCTGGCACCCTAAGCGCCATACTTCCGCCAACCTAACATTGAAATATGACATACAGCATCGAATGGCACCAATAAAACCCTATAGCCGCGACATTTAGTCATTCCGGTTGCCTTGATGTGAATAGGATTCTCCAACATCCTCTGAATGGATGCCTCTGCCCAACTCTCCTTGGCAAGTGTTTCAGATACAAGGGAACACAGTAACTCTCGACGATGCTATTTATAGTGGCGAAAAGGTCATGTGCACGTTGCACGACAAAAAAAAAACAAAAAAAACAGCAGAATCTTGTTTGGAACTAATTGGTCGGTTTGTGTTCCTTGTGTTCGTATAGTTTCCGCCGTAAATTTCTTTGCACATAAGAGAAGCATATCGTGTCGATAATTAGCAACGTGCTTGCGGCGGTAAGCCCACCGACTGCTGTGCTGTAGGATCTCGTAGCAACATTGTCTTTAACTGCGGTGCCACCGATAAAAACCAAGATGATTGGTTTGACACCCGATCTCACAAAATGTCCAATCTACTGTCCAGGACTGTTGGTATACTCCGGGGCCACTCAACTTCTCCTCGAATAAATGTGGCCGTGGTTACCTTCACCGGCGAGCTCCACATATCGGTGATCCGCGACGCTGAACTTCTGTGACCCAGGAGGGTAGCGACGCTACTCGCTCAACGTAGACGTGCCTTCGCATCGCTCCGGAGGAAAGACCTGAATGCCAAATTATTCAACAAGGTCCAGCTCTCAGACACAGGTCAGCTCGTCTAGTACGTTATCCGAACCTCCTGGCCAATTTCTGTTCTGCTCGGACCAACATATTGTGAGTTTCAGTAGTTTTGTCACGGACCTGGCAGGGCGCCCAGCTAGCCCTAAACGCTGGGAGTGTACGCCTTCCGTCAAGTAAGCCAAAGGCCCGGACTCCTGCAGGCAACAATGGCCTCCAAAATTTGTCACCGACGCTGATGGATGGACTACCCGAGCATCAAAACGTTCCCAAGGTACGCAGCACGTTGCAACGCTTATTTTGCGTCCACCAACTGGCCTTTTCCTACCTCAATGGAGCCCACGAACGCTTCACGACGCGCTGAGCGTCTCAGCGGCCCTGACCGCTGCAGAGGCTCGCGCCGCTACAGTAGACATCAAAAATGAAAAGAACTTGGCTATAATAAGCAGTGATGACCCTTCGGCGACGGAAAAGCTCCAGCGTATTAACGAAACCACCCTTAATGGCAAAACGTACCCAGTCCACATCTATATCGCATCGCCCCACAACTCGTGCAGAGGAGTAATTCACAACGTGGAACTGAACACCCCAACCGAAGAACTGATGCGAGAACTCCGAGCCCCCAATTATGAAATTATTGCGGCTCGTATGATGGGTAAAACATCCACTGCAATCATAACTTTCAAGGGCTCGCATGTACCACGCCAGGTCATCTTCGGCGGAGGTGTATACCGCTGCGTCCCTCACCGACCCAAGGCGCAATTTTGCTCAACATGCTTTGCTATAGGCCACAGATCAGACGTCTGCCGTGACAGTGGAAAACCAAGGTGCAGAACATGTGGAAAAACGGTCGGGGATCCTGTAGATGATCATGACTGCAAACCCGGCTGCCCTAATTGTGGCAAGGACCACAAGGCCGACGACCCGACTTGTGAAGTGCGACAAGCAGTAGATAAAGCGGTCAGAGAGGCGGCCTACCTGAAGCGTTTACAACAACGTGAGGACGACAAACAAACGAACACAGTCACCATCGCAAGCCGAAGCCCAAGCCCAAAACGGAACTCCGACAACATATCGACAGACAGAAGCCGTCAACAGTCCCGGGGCCGCTGTCCATCCAGGGGCCGCAGTCCATCCAGGGGCCGCAGCCGATCCAGGGGCCGCAGCCGATCCAGGGGCCACGGCCAGTTCGGGGTCCCCAGCCAGTCTGGGAACTACAGCAAGTCCGGGAGCCGCGTCCAGTCCGGGGACCGCAGCAGGCCCGGAGGACGCAACCAGTCTCCGGATCACAGCCAGACCCGAGGCCAACAACAAGAGCAACCCACAATCCAGCAAAACGTGAGTCAGTCATCCGGCACCTTCCCTTCCCTCACCCTCACCTCTGCATCTAAAGTTCAGTCACGAGCTCAGAAAGTAGCCAGGGATTATAAGAACGCCCTACTTCAAACTCGCAGATCAATTCGAACGTCAACACTAGCTTCACAATCACTAGAGCCTACCGAGGAAATGGACATGCAAGCAGAAGCACACCCACCTGAAGCCACACTATTAAGTGACACAGCACAACCCCTTGCACAAGTAGAGCCAGCGTCCCTGCAACCAGCAATGAAAAAGGCTAAATACCATAGCACAGCCTTACAAAACCTTGAAGCCCAATTTCAGCAACTAAAGGACGAAATGAAAGAAATGCAAGCCAATCTAGAGGCCAAGATAGCTGAACAGGTTGCTGCCCAAGTTGAAGCGGCGCTAAAAACATATACTCAACAAATAATGAGCCAAATGCGATCCCTGTTTAACGAGCTACTAAGCAACCAGGCTGAGGCAATGGTCTCCAAACAAGTACATGCTGCGATGGCCGCATTACCGCGCCCGGAAGAGTGCGATCGACCCAAAGCACGTCGATCTACCAGCGTAACGCGACCCACTCCTTACCCTACAGCGGGCACTCCGCAGAATCATCAATAGAACAATGGCGCAAAATCTGGTGGTGTGGCAGTGGAACTGTAGAGGGATTGCTCGAAAACGCGGCCTTCTCACGCAGTACATTGCCGCTCAAGATCGTCGACCAGACATTCTCCTTCTCCAAGAAACTAACCAACCACCTCACGTTACAGGCTATACGACGTATAGCCATAATTCGACACTGGCCATTCTGATTCGCAAAGATATAGCGGCAAATATTGTCCACAGCACGGAACAGAGCCTCACGGTACGCGTCTTCCCAACTAAGATAGACAAGAGGAAGGCACACCCCCAGCTATTTATCACGAATATCTATAGCCCGCCCAAACAGAAAGTAGACTTCTTCAAGGAGGTTGCGAATCTGCGGCCAACGAAATATTTCGATCATCTAATAGCAGGCGATTTCAACGCACCACACACGTCATGGGGATACACAAAAAACTCCCCCAAAGGATCCGCGCTACTACACCACATGCAACAGGCCCAGCTAACTCTCCTTAACGAGACCGACTCCCCAACGCGGCACGGAAACTCCGTAGAAAGAGATACCATGCCCGATCTCGCCTTCATTAAAGGACGACTGTCAGCGCAATGGGTTAACACGCACGATACGTTAACGAGTGACCACACCCTCATACAGATATTTCTGCAAGTCAAAGGATTCCCAAAGCGCCAGCGCAAACATCGCCTCACGGACTGGGATGAGTTCCGCAAGCAACATGAAGACTTCCAAGACATGAACCTGAAAGATTGGGTAGAGATGCTCCGGCAACGAATCCAGACTCACACGAAGGAGATCATAGAGAAATGGGAACAACCCAGCACGGATAAACATCTCCTTCATCTCTGGGAAGCACGGCATGCCCTCATTAAGAGATGGAAAAGAAATAAGATCAACTACGGAAAAA